>NC_091128.1:123779321-124021821 GCF_040183065.1 Periplaneta americana
TTTATTGGTCAAGACCCAAAGTCAGCTTGGCAATTAACTTGAGTGATCTATGGGCCTATTTTGAATTTAAACAGTGATAATGAAATAATACGGTATAAAGTAGCGCAAAATTATTATTATTATTATTATTATTATTATTATTATTATTATTATTATTATTATTTCGTCAACTATCCGAAGACAGATCTGAATCTCACAAGTGATACCAACAAGTCACCACTTATGAGGCAACTAGGCCAGGAGATAATCCGTAATACGAGATACACTATTGTATTTACAAAGTTGTTGTTCACCTGATGATGGTAAGAAATCTGTATCATAGTCTATTTCAGATTTGCTCCAGTAACGTCTTGTGACGTACAACGAATATTTTCAGAGTACAAATATTGCTTTCATTTTCTGAACATTAAAGAAGTATTTCTTTTGGTAATATGAAAATGTTCATTGTTGTTTGTTATAATGAGGCTAGAACCATAATTGTATACTTTGTATGTAATTTTTATATGTATGGGTAAATTATATCAGATTTTTCGTATTCGACAGATATTGGAGAAAAAATGGAAGTATAAGGGTACAGTACATCAGTTATTCAAAGATTTGAAAAAGGCATACGACTCGGTTAAGAGAAAAGTTTTATATAATATTCTTATTGAAATTGGTATTCCCAAGAAACTAGTTCGATTAATTAAAATGTGTCTTAGTGAAACTTACAGCAGAGTTCGTATAGGCCAGTTTCTATCTGATGCTTTTCCAATTCACTGCGGGTTAAAGCAAGGAGATGCACTATCACTTTTGCTTTTTAACTTCGCTCTAGAATATGCATTAGCAAAGTTCAGGATAACAGAGAGGGTTTGGAATTGAACGGGTTACATCATCTTCTTGCCTATGTGGATGACGTGAATATGTTAGGAGAAAATGCACAAACGTTTAGGGAAAACACGGAAATTTTACTTGAAGCAAGTAAAGCGATAGGTTTGGAAGTAAATCCCAATAAGACAAAATATATGATTATGTCCCGTGACCAGAATATTGTACGAAATGGAACTATAAAAATTGGAGATTTATTCTTTGAAGGGGTGGAAAAATTCAAATATCTTGGAGCAACAGTAACAAATATAAATGACACTCGGGAGGAAATTAAATTATTCGGTTGAGAAGCTTTTGCCATCTAGTCTTCTGTCAAAAAATCTGAAAGTTAGAATTTATAAAACAATTATATTACCGGTTGTTCAATATGGTTGTGAAACTTGGACTCTCACTTTGAGAGAGGAACAGAAATTAAGGGTGTTTGAAAATAAGATTCTTAGGAAAATATTTGGGACTAAGAGGGATGAAGTTACAGGAGAATGGAGAAAGTTACACAACGCAGAACTGCACGCATTGTAGAGAATGGAGAAAGTTACACAACGCAGAACTGCACGCATTGTATTCTTCATCTGACATAATTAGGAACATTAAATCCAGACGTTTGAGATGGACAGGGCATATAGCATGTATGGGCGAATCCAGAAATGCATAGAGAGTGTTAGTTGGGAGGCCGGAGAGAATAAGACGTTTGGGGAGGCCGAGACGTAGATGGGAGGATAATATTAAAATTGATTTGAGGGAGATGGGATATAATGATAGGGGCTGGATTAATTTGGCACAGGATAGGGACCAATGGCGGGCTTATGTGAGGGCGGCAATGAACCTCCAGGTTCCTTAAAAGCCATTTGTAAGTAAGTAAGTAAGTATGGGTAAGTTATTTTAGTTTTGGAGTAAAGAAGTTAATAATTACAAATTATTGTTTTTATATTATTCATTTATGGTTTTCTTGTTTTAAGACCGTGAACTTTTGGAATACTCTGTGGCTTAGTGCACAGGATTTTCTCTTCTCAATAAAGAGATTCGTGGTTAAATTTCGTCGTGGAAGAGATTTATGTCCATTCCACGGGACTTGGTGTTTCACCCTTGTCTTGTACTTATCCTGTGATGTCTGAATGGTGGCCCTGCATCGTGACATCACACAGTCAAAGAGGCGTGCCATGTGAAACTACTTAATAGCCTATTAGCAGGGGCAGTTATTTATGGAGATTAATTTTATCATTTGCGTTTTTTAATATTGGTGTCGGCGGAGATTGTTGGAGATTGATTTGTACTCTTGGCGGAAATTAATGGATATTTTGGAAAATATAATTATTTTGGAATTGGAGTATTAACTCAGAATGAATATTAGGTACTTTCAAATAATTGACTTTAAAGGTTCGTTGGATTCTGGTAAAGGTGCGGTATGTCCAATAGACAATATTTGTTGGATTGAGACTGTGTATATGTGTTGAAAAAGTATCCATTATGTTAGGAGGTGATGGTATGCGTCAAAACAAGAAAAAAATGTCTAATAATCATGGTCCTACAGCACATACTTTCTGAGATCTGAACACTTGTTGATAGCAGGTACTCAATGTGACATCCATTTATGGCAATGCATTTTTCTCCTCTACAATACAGCAGACTATCAGATAATCATACCGTAGTTGATGGAATACTGATACGTCACAAGGAATACTGAAAACAAAAGTTTCGTTACGGATATGAGCGGGGCTCAGCAGAGATGGTGTTCGTGTATGGGCTGATGAAAATCCCCATGCAGTTGAAGAAATAAGGCATCAGCACCGATTCTCAATCAACGTATGGGTAGGCGAGATTAACAGGAGCTCGTTATCAGGACTTTCTTATTAACGTATTACCTACCTTGCTGGAGTATGTGCCATGTCAGCAAAGACTACAGATGTGGTTCATGCACGATGACACACCAGTACATTTTCTCCGCAATGTGCGTCAACACCTGACGCTGACATTTCAGGACCGCTGGATTGATTGGGGAGGCCTCACACCTTAGCCTGTTCGTTTCCTAAACTTTAATCCCCTATACGTTTGGTTATCAAGAACAACCAGGTCAATTTCAAAGTGTGCGTGATTCCTTACGACGAAGGACAGAGGAATGGACGACACATTGAGCACCTCTTATGAACAAATGTTCAGATCTCAGAAAGTATGTGTTGTAGGACCCATCTTTATTGGACATTATTTTCTTGTTTTGATGCATACTAGCACCTCCTAAAATATTGGATACTTTTTTTAACACCCTGTATAAGAAATTGAAGTGGAAAAAAAAATCCGAAAAAAAAAACATCAGAATATGAAATTCGCTATAAAACGACGCAATAGTAATAATTCGCGAATGTGTTCATATTTCGCTATTAGAACTCTATTTTGCGATTTATCGCCATTGTTTTATCCGCATATTATTAATCAGAATGACTTAATTCGTAAAGATTAGTAAAAAGCTATTGTATATCTATTAAGTCATGGTTTTCGCGAACATCATAAATACCCGACTCTGCCTATTATTCCTATTAGTATACAAAAATAGATATGTACTAGAGAATAACAACAATCGAGAAAGGGAGACTAACAGCGCCGCAAAGCCGAAAACTCTCACGACAATGTTGAATTACGTCGCGTCCTTGACGTAAAGACTACCGAGTCGGCATTGATCATCTCCCGAAGTCCCGAAGTAGCCTTCAATCGCCACAGTTGTTTTTATACCTGACTGAACTTTTATCTACTTTCGCAACTGTTATAGCCTATATACCAGGGGCGTATTTTGCTGGCTACCGGGGCTACCGGCGGTAGCCCAAGGAAATTGCAAAAGAAAAAGTTTATAATATAACATAATGTAATAATTTTGTATTATTAGTTTTACCATAGTAATTAAAATTAAAGTAATTGTTAGATATATTTTGTGTAATAATAGGGTCAGCGGTAGCCCAAACCCGTTAACCAGTATTATATACTGTATATGTATAAACAATCAAGTAGCCTATTTGAAACATCTCTACCTTTCAGTCTCAAGTAAAAAGATATGCATGTTATGTTTTATGTTTCTTAGAAATGCAAATTTATTTGAGAATTACTTTTTTTTTTTCTATTTATATAACCATAGGTAATATCATATAATAGAATCAGATCATTTTGATAACTAAGATACTGTTCTGTTTTGTCTTTTTGTCTCATTTAAACATTTATAATGTTATTTATTTCAATGATGTATATTATTCAAAGTTACGAAATCTTTCCAAGCCCACCAAATGCTATTTCGAGAATGACGAGCGAGACTCGAAGCGCAGCAAGAATGACGAGCCGAGACTCGACGGACAAATGCAGCGAACACAGCGAGCGAGAGCGGCAGTTAGTTTTGTTCAGCTCTAATATGTACCTAGGCCTACATAATATTATAGCACCTCAAGCAGAGGAAGTAGTAGCAGCAGTAGTGCAGCAGAAGTAAAAGTAGTACATATTAATGTTAGAGTTACATAACGTTTTGTATAAATATTATAAAGATATAAATGAAGACAGTAAAATTTATGAGCTTGTCAGTAGGCCTACACATAATATTGGACATGCGATTCGCATTTAACAGTAAGGTGCAGTACATAAACAACCAAGGAAACAGTGATGTGCGTTTAATTACTATGCAATGAAGGTCCGTTAGTGCCCATAGTTAGCGAGAGCGTGGAGTAGTAGCGGCTAGCTAAGAGATACTGGATCTATGTACAACAGAAGGACTGAACCAATTAGGGTTATCTCTGAAAAGGTCGTCCAGTATCGTCGTCATTAAGGACAGTGCACGTGTCATCAATACCATCATTACCATCTAATTTTCTGCATCGCTTCCTAGATTGTCATCATTGTCATCATCACATGTATCCCTCAATTATAAAACAGGTGGCGAGAGGGTGGAACAAGAAGAGGAAGGGGTTGAGGGGGTAAGTGAAATCTTGCCAAGAGAGGTTGGGTAAATATTTGGCCGGGCTTGGAGGACAAATATTGGACATACTCCTAGCCCCAGGTTCATTACCAGACTCACCTTTGTTCGTTGGCGTAACAATGTGTAAATTTAATCTCCCATTTCCTCCCAGCCTCACTAAACCACTACTAATACACGGCGAAGCCACGCCACTCTTGTTTTTCCAATATTAATAACAAGACAACGAGGGTGAAACTGCCCTGCCCTTACATAGAAGGGGCAAGGAGAGCACGCTGGAGTGTAGCGTTTATTTTAGTACCGTTGTCTGTGTTTTATGACGCAAGGAAACGCACGTGTGGCCGTCAGAATTTCTATCCGCTTCTATGTATGTGTAAATATTTTAATATCATCTGCCTCCATAGTATAGCAGTTAGATCGAGGATTTATATGCATTAAAAGCTACCAAAATATGCGTGCAATTATGCACCAAAACCTTTGAGACGTGCACTTAAACAACCACTAAGGTATTTAAAAATAACGATGAAAGAGTATGACGCAGAATATCTGCATGGAAACATCATATGTACTTCGGTACATTAAAATAATATATTTAAAAATAAGTTGACTGTAGAAAGTTTTAGTGTACTTTTAATGAGGGATTTAGATAAATTCTCTACTTTTACTTTAAAAATCCTATTAACACAGCTAATAATTTCAGTTGTGTTAATACAATTGCATTTGACGTAGTTAAAATGGTAATAAACTGTAAGTTCTTTTTTTGCGTGTTTTCTGTTGTGAAGAAACGCCTTTTTTCAATTAAGGGGGTTACGTTCCAAAATTATTCCTAAAATTTATTTATTATTATTATTTTTTTTTTTAAGTTTTATAATCTGGGATATTCTGGCTTTCAAATGATTATATGAATGGGTTATTTATGAAAGGGCCTAAGTCGCTAATTTTGTGAAAATGAGTTTGTAATGTAATAACTGCTCTATGGGTGTAGATACATCGATTTAGATATGAAGAGGAATAAGTTTCAGATTCTAACGCTTAGGAGGATTTACGATACAATTTTTATTTCAGCCTTAATTTCAAAATTTCGGCTTGTAAGCAGTTTTTTTCTTAAATTGCTAACAATTTAGTATTCAAGACTTAGGCCCTTTCATAAATAACCCATTCACATATCATGTTTTTCGTTTCATAAATAGTCATAATATTAAATTTAATTGCATGCCGTTAGCGAAAATTTCATAACTTATGGAAATGTAGTGCCTAGGACTCGCGTTACGGAATGCGCGCTGGTTCGAGTCCTCATGGGGAAGAATTTTCTCATGAAATTTCGACCAGTGTATGGGACCGGTGCCCACTCAGCATCGTGATGCACTTGGGAAGCTACGATAGGTAGCGAAATCCGGTTGCGAATACCAGCTATAACGGCTGGGGGATCATCGTGCTAACCACACGATACCTCCATTCTGGTTGGATGATTGTCCACCTCTGCTTCGGCATGTGGGCGTGAGGCCAGCAGCCGGCTGGTCGGTCTAGGCCCTTCGCGGGCTGTAGCGCCACGGATATGTAGTAGTATATTTTTTTGCAGTAATGTACCTTTTTCTCTAAAACTACTGGGCATAATTTTATAATATACTGCATTTTAGTAAGTAATCTATAAAGATGTATAACATGCAATTTTTAACTGTGTACTTTGGAGGGAAAAATACTTTTAAAAAGTTAAGCAAATTTAAGACATTCATATAAAAAACTGTATCTTCAAGCTTCTTATAGCAATTTATACTCTTGGGTTATAAATATGCATGATGAATCACAAAATACCACACATAAAAATGTCAGATTTCTGTGTCCACTGGTTGCTGAGAAAAAGGAGCATGAAATCTGTTTATTTTGCATTGCTTATATAGGCCATTGAAACTCCCCCTTATTACAAGCCTGTACGCTGAAAATGGACATTTAACATCTCAGTATGTAACTCAGGCAAACTTAAAAAGAGGGATCCTTGCAAGATCCCCAGTACTTACCCTAGAGTTAATTTGCCCCTTCAACACAGATGCCACTATCTGCAAATGACTTAGATAACTACTTTTCTGGCACACTGTGATGAATTTTTGAGAGTATTTCTCCTTACTCATTTCAGCCTCCCTCTGCATCTTCAACTATTGCCAAGAAATCGAGGAGAGGTAGACCCCCTAGTCTCCAGTTTTTCAATGGTCTAGGCAGGAACCTGTAGTGTGTTACTAGGAATTTGAGACTCTCTTGCAGATCAAATGAACCAGCGCTGTAGCCTCTATAGGTATTCGCCGGAACTTAAGAGCCAGCTATCTGTAGTCGTCCGTATCTGAACGTGAATGAGCTGTTTCTTTCTTTCTTCTTCTTCTTCTTCTTCTTCTTCTTTTTCTTCTTGGAAGCTGTTCAAATCATGTTCATAAACAATCAAATATATTGAAATGTTTGGCCATCACATGAATTCCTTGAACGTGGTTGTGACAATCATTCCTTTCACTTTAAGGAACTTTTTCAAGTTTCATCATTGAAATGTAAGAAATCGCGAAAATAAATGATAAAATGGGCAATTACATGCAATACTAAATTAAAATATAATTTTTATGAAAAATGTTGAAATTTGCGCCATTCGATTATTCTTTATTCGAAACGCAAAGATAGGTCTATTGAGTACTTCTTAATCAATAAAATCATGGATTGATACATTTTAAATCTCTGAAACTAAATTTACCTCCAATTACTTGACCACAAGCAGCTTCCTTTCTAATCTTACAATCTCTCATAATTATAATACAATAACTTCGTATGACATCTTCTATATTTCCGCGACAGGTTTGCCATCTGTCAGACAAATATCGTAACTGGCTGAGTGTGCTCCCCTCTGTCAAGAGAAAAGAGATTTAGAGACAACTGCTGAAAAGCGGAATAGCCTAGCAAAAACCTGCTTGAATCTCCAATTTATATGAAACGAAAGAGATTATATTATTGCTTATTATATTGGAATTCATTGCATTTATTAATTAACATTGCACATATATGACGATATTTTAGTAGATTGCTTTCAGTTAACAATCGCTTTTCTATTTACTGTGTGTTCAACTACGCGATTCTTGTGTTTATTTCTAATCAACAGTGACATAAAATCGATTCTAACAAGTGAGAAATAAGCTTTGCACATCATATGAGACATTCTATTTACAATAAATCATATTTAATTGGCAGCACTCATAAAGAATGACCTTAAATTCTCATTATAAATTCGGATTACGTGCTAACATGAAATGGACACTGAATGTTGTTTACAAAGTGTGTTGTTAAAAGAGGTACCAGTAGCTATGTCATTTCCTGATTTCATTCTTTTTGTTATTATGTAAGTCTGACTTTTTGACTCAGACTAGCTCAATCATCCGGGGTTTCTCAGTAAAGGAAGTTTCGAGTTTGAACCAGTGCACATTCTGAAAGATTATATATAATGAATAGAACGAGTTTTGAGATTTTCTCCGGATATTTTAGTTCCTTTCAATCATTTTCATTTGAAGACCTGAATTAACAAATAGTCCATATCCATTAAAGTAAAGTTTTCAGGAGAGCATTTAAAAACTATACAGTATAGGCTTAATATATGAGTACTTGAATACAAATTTATATTATTAAAAACACAGGCTTAGAGTCGGACTTAGGATATTATTTTTCACAGGATGGTAGCCTATGCAAAACAAAACACATATCAGATAAAAAGTCAAATTCAGTAAATAAAGTAGACACTCTATTATTCGAGTTTCGATTAACCGAGGTTCCGTGTTATCCGAGCACGATTAAAATATCCTGTAAATGAGCCGTTGAGAGCAGAAGTGGTGTAAGTCAAAAATAGGTAATGAGGGTTAAACATTCTGTAAAATATAGCGCAATATAGCAAATAATATTCAATTTATTTAAGCTATTAGTAGTCTGTGGATAGCACGAAGGACATATTAATTGCTACTTTGCGCTGAATTTTACAGAATTTTTACTTTAGGTGAACCTCATTACTCAATTTTGACTTACATCACTTCTGCACTGAATGGCTCAAATACTGTACAGTATTGCATGTTAGTTGCTGTTTTAAATGTAAATATAATGTGCAAATCTAGTCTTTTAGGTAAAGGTCCCTGTAAAGCAGATTTGAATAATTTCAAGGGAAAAATTGTTCCGGGGCCGGATATCGATCCCGGGAAAGACTACATTTGCATAATATATACGTCACTGTGTACGTTAACAGAAAACCACAATTCTAAGTCATACAGAGATTGTGTGCACTCGATGTGGGACTCTGGCGTTTCGTCAGCCCACGCGAGTTGTGTGGATATAAAGGGAAAAGTTGAGACGGTGTCGGGTGGAGTTCCCTGGTAGCTCAGTTGGCAGAGCGCTGGTATGTTCAACCAGAGGTCCCGGGATCGTTACCCGGCCCCGGAACAATTTTCCCCTTGAAATTATTTAAATATAATGTATTTCTACTCATAAACGCCTAGAGTTCATATTCACCTCATTTGTTTATTCTGTTTAGTCTATTAAGTAAAGAGTTTATCTAATTTCGAATCAAGCACAGTTTTTCAGTAAACATCTGTTTTAACTGAATTTTTGCTTATCCGAATTGTCTTGGTCCACATTAACTCGGATAATCGATACTCTACTGCAGTGATGTCAAAGCAAGCGCATTTTTCTGACCTTGACGTCGTGCGCGGGCAGCAAGCGCTAAGTATGGAAAGAGGAAGGATTGTGTATATGAATAAGCAGCCTGTTGGATTAAGAAAACAGTAGTGCACAATCTTCAAACGGAACGTGAAATTTTATGTCGTTATTTTTATGTGGCTTCTTTCTGTTTGATATTATCTATATTGTGTGTAAAACAAAAGTACTAATAGGCCTACCAATTCCTTAATATTGTAGTTGTGTTTTAAATCTTAAAAACCTAATAAAGAGTTAAGAAGGAATATCACATAAATTCCATAGTAGTACAACTATAGTGTACTAATGGATAAAACACATCATTCATAAAGAAAGTGATATCCCCCCCCAAAAAAGAGATTGGAATGGATATTGATGATACGTTTAGCCTTATAAAAGTAATCAAAACAATATTATAGTACAAAGCAAAGTTACCTACGTGCTGTATAAGGTTTAAGTGTAACTAATATTCCATAACAAAACTCTTATTGCATTATGCTTTTAAGGTGATATTGGTGAGCAACGTCCTATCACCAGAATATTAAATTATTTTCTTGAAATGTGCTGGAACTATAGAGCTGACATTTTTACAACACATGGGCACGTATCTTTTGCTTATGATGTAACAGTAGTTGCTTTGTTAATTAATTTCCTTACAAACAATTTCCATGCCAATATTTTGAAAATTTTCAATACACTATCTTCAGTAATACGTATTTACGGTATATTAGATTTACGAAAACATTCTGTAAGGGTACTAAATAAATAGGCCCATATCTGAAAATTTCACTTTTCTATAATTAAAAGAAGTTGAGAAAATATTTCTTTTGAATGAAAAAATCAAACTTGTGAAAAATGAGCATTAAAATTAAAACTTAAATTTTATAATGCACTTACACTTCTCAGACAAATCTAAAAATTAACATGGATACAGTTTTAATAAGTTCTCTTCCCTTTATTTATTGAATCAGTGCTGGCCATCCCTGAATATAGCTCGACCAAGCGGCATATACCATCTCTTTCGTCTGTCTCTTTCCTTTCCGCTGTAAAGCGGCCAGGCTCTCCTGGGCTCTAAAGCGCGCGCTTGCTCCTGTGGGCATCAATTGACACGCCTGCTCTACTGCATTGGACTTGGAATGTAGGGAGGTGGGATATGATGGCAGAGACTGGATTAATCTTGCTCAGGATAGGGACCAATAGCGGGCTTATGTGAGGGCGGCAATGAACCTCCGGGTTCCTTAGAAGCCAGTAAATAAGTAAGTATTATTATTATTATTATTATTATTATTATTATTATTATTATTATTACTATAGCTAACGAAGTGAGATTCATGCGATCAATACCAGGATATACAAGATGGAACCACGAATGTAAAGAAGATACAACTTTCAGTTAAACCAGTTCTGAAATATGTACAACAATATCAGAATAACAGGATGAATCACTCACGATATAATTATGTGAT
This sequence comes from Periplaneta americana, assembly GCF_040183065.1. NCBI lineage: Eukaryota > Metazoa > Arthropoda > Insecta > Blattodea > Blattidae > Periplaneta > Periplaneta americana. Next base: position 123,790,296 of record NC_091128.1, read on the forward strand.
TCCATAGAATACCGGAAGTCATGCTCCGCTATCAGCTACACGGAATATAACATTGGGTTATTTTACGACGCTTTATCAACATCTAGGTTATTTAGCGTCTGAATGATATGAAGGTTATAATGCCGGTGAAATGAGTCCGGGGTCCAGCACCGCAAGTTACCCAGCATTTACTCGTATTGGGTTGAGGGAAAACCCCGGAAAAAAACTCAACCAGGTAACTTGCCCCGACCGGGGTTCGAACCCGGGCCACCTGGTTTCGCGGCCAGACGCGCTGACCGTTACTCCACGTGGACACGGAAGATAACACTGGGTCATCCAGAGAAAGTGCGAAAATTCCACTTTGACCGTAACAGACTACTAATACTTCATTTGTAATGTTCGATACTATGATCATATCTCACCTTCTTTCGAGAAGTTATCATGGCTTAGGTTACATGAGAGGAGAAATCTGCATTCACTTTCTCTGTTATATCGAATTATGCACACTTCATCCCCCTATTATTTATTCGCTCGTTTTCATACTCTCTCTCGCTATCATAATATTAATACTCGATCACAACGCGATAACACGCTAGAAATTCCACTTCACACATCATCTCTGTATTCCTCATCTTTCACTGTTGCTACCTCTCGTCACTGGAACTCTCTGCCGCCTGAAGTGAAGGGCTGCCGAACATTGAAATCTTTCAAATCTAAGTTAGAAAATTATCTTATGACGAGTTGCCAAACTAACTTACTATTATGGCAAGTGTTGTATTGCATGTTTCCACGTATTCACATTTTTTATGTTGTAGTGATATTTAACTTATTTTACATTTTTGTTCTCATATTTTCCGATAATGGTATACTGTATCTATAATGTGATAAGTTGAGCTATATATATAATCATAATTTTCTTTACTGTGTGTACTTAAAAATATTGTAAAAATATTGTATTCATTGTATGCTTTGTACTGCACTATTTTATTACTATTATTATTATTGTTATTATTTTATTATTATTATTATTATTATTATCATCATCATCATCATCAATAATTGTCTTATTTTTTATACTTTGTATGTCTCATTTATTTTGACCTGCTGGTCACATTTTATTATGCTTTTTCCTTCCTTTCTGTATGTTATATATTATGTCTGATTTCTACTTACTTGTTGTTTACATTTTATTATTATTATTATCTTATTCTGTTTTGTGTGTAAAATTGTAGTGTACTTTGTAAATTTGTAGTGTTTTTTGTAACGCAGTTTTACTCCTGGTTGAGTGTTAGAGAAGACCGTATGGCCTTAACTCTGCCAGGTTAAATAAATCATTATTATAATACTCGTTCTAGAAGATGATAATAGTACTTTTATTACTATTATTTACATATTTTTGGTGATTATTTTAAATTCCTCTGTTTATCCATCGTCAGTGAAGTGAAATGATAACAGATATTAAGAAAAGATTGTTTATATAGGTACTATTGATGAAGTAATCAGTAAATCTGGGATTGTGGACGATATCGCATTCGATAAATTGAAAGCAACAAACGGGTAAATGGCTCGAGAAATGTCTTTGGTATGTCAGCAGTGCTCATGATTACAGAAATCACTTATCGGTGGAAACAATGGCGTCGATATAATTGCATTGTAGCGTCGGGACTCGGTGGCGATTGTTCCTTCCCCACATGCAAGCCATCTGTCACTCAGCCCACAAGTGTTGCTTCCACCTTCTACTTGAAGGACCTGGTAAACAGTTCGCACGCTGCTCTCGACACTTGAGCTAACGGAACCTGCCCCACACCCCGGCCCGGTCAACACGCTCCGCACCAGCGAGTGCTGCTCTTCCCTCACAATCATCATCAGCATCATTATCATCATTATCATCGTGCTACTGTACAGAAAAGGAATAGTGTAAGGATATTCCGCACTCCCAGTAAAATAGTGTCGTAACTCGAAAATTGTGATATGTAAAAAGATATGCTATTTTGTAATAAAATATTGCTATAATAGTACATTATGCAACTAGCCTATAATGGTAGTAATTAAGACGCAAGTATGATTGCTTATGAAACGAGCGCAAGCGAGTTTCATAATTTTCATACGAGCGTCTTAATTACCATTATAGGCAAGTTTCATACGACTTTTTATGCTCGACCATATTTCTAACTTGAAAGTATTCAAAATTATGGTTATGTGCGAACTGACCTGAATTGTGAGATGTGCGCAGACGCGAAAGTATTGATTTTTTCCGAGGCCGAATTTCATTGACTTTGGCACAGAATAAGATGAACATTACTCTGGTATAACCTGAAAATTGATTTAGAATTGAAAAACGAGATGACAAATTGAATTTATTTGAATATTATTTACAATTAACTCTATTATAGTAACAGAACATAACCTTCTGCGACAGTATTGGATTTCCAGCCTCCGTGACTTTTCGCTAATTCTCTTTCGATTGCATATCCGAGAATAATCGATACTTGCGGTTTTATAACGGTACAGTCCACACCTGTGGAGTAACGGTCAGCGCGTCTGGCCTCGAAACCAGGTGGCCCGAGTTCGAATCCCGATCGGCACAAGTTACCTGGTTGAGGTTTTCTCCAGGGTTTTCCCTCAACCCAATACGAGCAAATGCTGGGTAACTTTCGGTGCTGGACCCCGGACTAATTTCACCGGCATTATCGCCTTCATTTCATTCAGACGCTAAATAACCTGAGATGTTGATACAGCGTCGTAAAATAACCCAATAAAATAAAATAAAATATAACGGTACAAAGCTGACTTGGCATTGGCTGAACACCTGTAAGCTGACTTGTCATTGGCTGAACACCTGTAAGCTGACTTGTCATTAGCTGAACACCTGTACTTTAACGAGTAGGTGTACTTTAATGACATGCATTAAAGGACTGCTACCAGGTGTATAGTTACTACATTTCGGCATGGTCGAGCATAAAAATATTTTAATAAATAGGTACCAAAATCTTATATATTTACTATTTTATTATTAGAATTTATACCTCCAACTAGCAAACCAGCGTTGGAAATAATTTACGAAAGTAATAAGATAGACTATTGGTAAGATTTTTTGTATTCGACAGATATTGGAGGAAAAAAAATGGGAGTATAAAGGTACAGTACAACAGTTATTCATAGATTTCAAAAAAGGATATGACTCGATTAAAAGAGAAGTTTTATAACATTCTTATTGAATTAGATATTCCCAAGAAACTAGTTCGATTAATTAAAATGTGTCTCAGTGAAACGTACAGCAGAGTCCTTTCAGGCCAGTTTCTATCTGATACTTTTCCAATTCACTGCGGACTAAAGCAAGGAGATGTCGACGCCTGAAGAGTAACGGTCAGCGCGTCTGCCCGCGAAACCAGGTCGCCCGGTTTTGATTCCCGGTCGAGGCAAGTTACCTGGTTGAGGCTTTTTCCGGGGTTTTCCCTAAACCCAATATGAGCAAATGCTGGGTAACTTTCGGTGCTGGACCCCGGATTCATTTCATCGGCATTATCACCTTCATCTCATTCAGACGCTAAATAACCTTAGATGTTGATAAAGCGTCGTAAAATAACATATTAAAGAAAGAAAGCAAGGAGATGCACTATCACCTTTACTTTTCAACTTCGCTATAGAATATGCCATTAGGAAAGTTCAGGATAACAGAGAGGGTTTGGAATTGAACGGGCCACATCAGCTTCTTGTCTATGCGGATGACGTGAATATGTTAGGACAAAATCCGCAAACGATTAGGGAAAACACGGAAATTTTACTTGAAGCAAGTAAAGCGATAGGTTTGGAAGTAAACCTTGAAAAGTCGAAGTAAATGATTATGTCTCGTGACCAGAATATTGTACGAAATAGAAATATAAAAATTGGAGATTCATCTTTCGAAGAGGTGGAAAAATTGAAATATCTTGGAACAACAGTAACAAATATAAATGACACCCGGGAGAAAATTAAACACAGAATAAATATGGGAAATGCGTGTTATTATTCGGTTGAGATGCTTTTATCATCTAGTCTGCTGTCAAAAAATCTGAAAGTTAGAATTTATAAAACAGTTATATTACCGGTTGTTCCGTATGGTTGTGAAACTCTCACTTTGAGAGAGGAACAGTCATTAAGGTCGTTTGAAAATAAGGTTCTTAGGAAAATATTTGGGGCTAAGAGGAATGAAGTTACAGGAGAATAGGGAAAGTTACACAACGCAGAACTGCACGCATTGTATTCTTCACCTGACATAATTAGGTACATTAAATCCAGGCGTTTGAGATGAACAGGGCATGTAAGGGCGAATCCAGAAATGCATATAGAGTGTTAGTTGGGAGGCCGGAGGGAAAAAGACCTTTGGGGAGACCGAGACGTGTATTGGAGGATAATATTAAAATGGATTTGATGGAGGTGGGATGTGATGATAGAGAGTGGATTAATCTTGCACAGGATAGGCACCGATGGCAGGCTTATGTGAGGGCGGCAATGAACCTGCGGGTTCCTTAAAAGCCAGTAAGTAAGTAAGTAAGTAAGTAAGTAAGTAAGTAAGTAAGTAAGTAAGTAAGTAAGTAAGTATTATTAGAATTTCATACCTCTAACTAGTAAAACAACGTTGGAAATAATTTACGAAAGTAATATGTGATTTTCGACATACAATATTATTTTACTGGGGTGCGATTCGTATTTTAAGATTAATTAATCAGCATAAAACAGTTCTTTTTTTCCTACTTTTTCTTCCCACATTTTTTAAAGGAAAATAGGTACATCGTTGCTAATATACTTGTACCACCATTAAAAGAAATATGTTACTTGGAGCATCAGTAACAAATATAAATGACACTCGGGAGAAAATTAAACGCAGAATAAATATAGGAAATGGCTGTTATTATTCTGCTGAGAAGCTTTTGTCATCTAGTCTGCTGTCAAAAAATCTGAAAGTTAGAATTTATACAACAGTTATATTACCGATTCTTCTGTATGGTTATGAAACTTGGACTCTCATTTTAAGAGAGGAACAAAGACTAACGGTGTTCGAGAAAAATGTGCTTAAGAAAATATTTAGGGCTAAGAGGAATGAAGTTACAGGAGAATAGAGAAAGTTACACAACGCAGAACTGCACGCATTGTATTCTTCATCTGACACAATTAGGAACGTTAAATCCAGGCGTTTGAGATGAACAGGGCATGTATGGGCGAATCCAGAAATACATATAGAGTGTTAGTTGGGAGACCGAGGAGGCCGAGATGTAGATGGGAGGATAATATTAAAATTAATTTGAGGGAGGTGGGATGTGATGATAGAGAGTGGATTAATCTTGCACAGGATAGGCACCGATGGCGGGCTTATGTGAGGGCGGCAATGAACCTGCGGGTTCCTTAAAAGCCATTTGTAAGTAAGTGAATATTATTATTATTATTATTATTATTATTATTATTATTATTATTATTATTATTATTATTATTGTTATTATTATTATTACTGATTATTATTGTTATTATTATTATTATTATTATTATTATTATTATTATTATTATTATTATTATTATTATTATTATTATGCGATATATGCGTCATCTAATGGCTGCGTGATAAAGCTATGTTCTGCTTCTTTGGTCCTGTCGGAAAATTCGAAGAAGAGGGGAATATGTCACCCGCGGAACCTCTTGTGACGTCACTTTTTGAGTCACCCTCGTACTAGAGAATCGTCTATTAAAAGATATAACTTTTTTAACATGGTTACTCTTATATCAGAAGTGTGCTGACCTAAATTAAATTTGAAATACTGTTTCGGGTAGTAACTTTATAAAACTATTACCCTGTGATTAATTTGATTGTAAACATGAGATACAATGGTAATCTTCCTGCGCAATGAATAACAGTCGTTACGTTTGAAGACGGTGTGAAACATAATTGAAACGAATGGAACGGAAATTATAATGCGATGAAATCCTCAGCTGCCTCGTCATTGCTTCAAGAAGTCTCATTTTCCCACTTAAGATTTAATCTTTTATCGTGACACAGTTAATAAATCCGGAGAAGGCAATTGCTGGCACAACATTAAACGAAAGAGAAAGGAAGTGAGATGATGAATAAAACAATAGAAATTACATAAAATAAAGGCCGCTGGTCATAATTATGAGTCTGTGAAAAATTGCTTCGCTCTGATAGATGATCTCTGAAGTCACGCAATTGCTGGACTAACAGGGCCGCAGCCTAACCACCCATGCATACGTCGAAAATCAACCGGAGAGAGGACTGGCCGATACGCACACACATTATGTTAATTCTCATGATGAAACAAAGGCCTCTACCGTAGTTTACATAATATTTATCACGTAACCTGAAAAAATAGAATAATTTTATGTATTTTACAGGATAAAAATTAGTTTACCTAACAATAGCATTCTGTGATGCGAAATAGTACTGAAGCCTATTAGAAACAAACCATAGGGATTTGGTATACTGTAACTTGATCCACATATTGATCATCGCCAATGATTATATGCTAATAAAAGAAGATTTATAATCAGGTACAATATATTGTGCGAAAATTACATGCTAATAGAAAAAAACCGTCAATAAAAAAAAAGTATTCAATTTAACGCTGTTATAGAATAATGTAATTTTGAAATAGCTTGTAGGTCTAATACAGCTAAAGTTTAGAGGTGTACGGTATGTTAGAAACAAGATAATGTAGGTGAAATATACACTCGTACAAATTCCTTCACCTGATTTCATATATAAGGACATTATATGTTATTGATTAACTTCACAAGTTTCAGTATACGTTTTAAAATTTAAGGGAACTGTGAAGTCTGAACGTATGGCTGTTGTTCATAAGTGAAGAAATTTTGCTATTACTCTTCAACTTTTGAATATATCAATTTACAATAAAATTTTTACAGCTCACACACAACTCTTCTATTCCTTCGTACACCTATCGTTTCAATTCACTTACCTTTCTTCCCACCATAATCTGAACACACGCTCTCACCATGAAACAATCCCTACTAACAATACAATCCCATCGTACTTTCATACTCATCCTCTTTCACAATAGTCCTGCCAAGACTCTGGAATTCGTTATCTCCTAGCATCAGGGACTGTCGAAATAAAATTGAATTCAAACACAAACTTACAAGGCACTTGGTCAGTAATTGATACTCGTTGAGACGTGGCTTCTTGCAAATAGTTCTCTTATTCTAGGATAAAATATTTCAATATTCCGTAATTTCATCACTATATAATTTTATTCTAGGTTTAATTTTTACTTAAGTAAAAAAAAAAACTTTCTTTGTTCTTTGTTCTTAACTTCTACAATAAACGGTCTAGTCTTTAGTAATCAGTTAATCTTTTAGTACTTTGATTTTTATTGTATTTGCAAATTTAATATTAATATTAATTATAATTGTAATTGTATTCTTAATATTTTAATATATATATATATATATATATATATATATATATATAATACTACTTTACTACAATATTACAGGTGTATTCTGGTTTTTATTTTATCTTTCTTCCTCATATACTTGATTTTAACAAAAAATACAGTTCACTATATTTGCCATCGTCTTGATCACATTATGAATATTCAATAGAAAAAAAAATATTTTCCATCCTGAAAAAATAATTATATCAAAATTTTCATATTTTTTCATACTTCTCTGGCTGTAAAATACATAATAATTTTGATAATTATATGAAAGTGGGCATGCGTCTTCATTACCACATGAAATATGAATATGCAAAATGTCAGCCTCCTAGCCCTAATAGTTTCTGAGAAAAATTTTCCTAAAATACCAATGTTTTTTACTTAGATTTTATTAATATTTCTCCTGTTTAAAAATGTTATAAAATCAAGTATATGAGGAAGAAAGATAATCTAAAAAACTAAAAGTACCTGCAAAAATTGTGTGTAAAAATTGTAAATTGGTAAGTTAAAAAGTTGAAGAGTAATTAATAGCAAAATGTCTTCTCCTATTTCACTTATATACAATAGCCATAAGCTCAGACTACCCAGTGCCCTTAAAGCGAAGCCTTTCATAAAAAAAATTATGTAACAGTGACACTCCCTCTACTATTTTATATAAGCGAAACTTCGGAAATAGAAAGAAGTCAAGAAGAGAATTTAACTTTCAGAATGAATTTTCTACGCTGGCTTGCTGAATATTAGGTATAACTTCATAAATAAAATGCGTGAGTTATAATTATGAGAAACGAAGTGGGTTATCAAATTGAACGAATGAGCGAGTGAGCGGATCGAATGAGCGAGTTAGCGGATCGAATGAACGAATTAGCGGATCGAATGAACGAATTAGCGGATCGAAAGAGGGAGTGAGCAGAACGAATAAGCGATTGTCCGGAGCGAATGAGTGGCCGGAGGGAATGTGTGACCGAAGCAAATGAGGGAGTTACCGGAGTGAATTAGCGAGTGTCCGGAGGGAATGAGCGAGTGAGCGGTCGAATGAACGAGTGAGTGAAACGAATGAACGAGTGTCCTGATCGATTGAGTGTCCAGAACCAATGAGTTTCCGGAGCGAGTGAGTGACCGGTACTAATGGGTGCGTGAGCGAATGGAATCAGTATGAGCGGAACGAATGTAAATGAATGAGTCAACAAAAGGGAAAAGTACTTGTGGGGATGCATCCCTTTATGATAGGCTAAGTGGTTTGCATTTTATTAATACCTTAACAAAATATTGTGTCTCTTTATACTCGTATAAGAAGTCTCTTGCGCCACAATTTACATCATTTTTAACTGATATTTACTTATATGATTCTTTATATACATTAGAACAAACTTTACTATTGTGTTTTTCTGTACAATAGAGTGAATCGATTATTATTAATATTTTTATTCTTTTATAATACAAAATTCGAGTAATTTACTGATTAATTTTACAGCAAAACCCTATAGTAAGTTTCGATCCCATCTATATACGGATCCATATAAGTGAATATCGGTTAAGAATAATGTAAATTGTGGCGCAAGGAACTTTTATATAAAGCGGTTCAATATTTTCATAAAATATTATAAAATGCAAACCACTTATCTTGGGTGGATGAAATTTTCTACATTTTACATTATTAAGCAGATACAGTATACCAGTGATCAAAATTTGGTGAATCTGGCTTCATAAGTATGGGTGTTATTGATTTCACTACTGTGAATCTTTAAAAATATAGAAGAACTGTGGAATTTCAGTATAGTGTCCCCTTGAGAATTTAGAAGGAAAATTGTACAGCGAAAAATATTTATAGGAAATGATACTACTGTTTTATATTACAAGACATAGTTTTCCCAGCAAAAGATCAATACCGCATCTCAATCGACGCCTAGCAGTATTTTCATAAATTTCACAGTCTTCCGTGGTCGAATCTTTGCGTAGTGGATTTCATATTATTTTTGTTGGATTCAAGGTTCTTCTAAAGTCCAAATTCCTAGCTATTTGTTTTTGTATTGTTGGAAAACGTGTTGATTCTACACCTTGACCATCACATTATGAAGGCTGCTGTAAGATACGTTCATAATGTTCAAGAAATTGCGTGAAAAGCGAACCAAAGTGTAAAATTCTTATGAATTACAATTTATTAAAAAATCAACGTCTCTTTTTGAACTCCAGCGGTTGTTTAGAGATGACGAGATCACGACACGTCGTTAGTGGAACAATGATGGCATGAATATGGCAGCGAAGTCTGAAGTACTCGAACAAAGCCTGTCACTCAGCCATTTTGTCCGCCACAAATTTCACAGACCTGTTGACAGTAAACGATAGTGGTGTACAACTAGCCTAATAGATACCCACTTCATGTATTCACATTTTCTCAATTACCATTTACTTCAAAGAATTTAATCATTACATTCTTACTATTCTTGCTGCTTAGGTTTATGAACCTACATAAGATATTTTTATTTGCGTAATAAATATTATATTTTGCACGATCGTGTTTTTGTTGTATTTACAGCTATTGTTATTAGGCCTTGAAAGTTAAAATTCACACACAGAAGCTTGTTGCTAGGGAAATCATTCTTCATAACATAAAACTATACTGAAATATATCCATTACAGTGCACTTATTGTTACATAGGTATCATTACAGTGCAGTTTTGAGAAGGCTTGGAATAATACTGCTGTAAATTTTCAATGCAAAATATATTGCATTTGCAATTTTAAAAATATGATCGTGCAAAAAAATATTATACAATACTCGTTTGTGAAGTGCATTACAAAATCTCGGAAATTTAAAAACTTGTTCTGCTCGTTTTTCAAACTTTTCCACGATTTTGTAAAAAGCACTTCTCAACTTTGTATCGTAATATACTATGTCTATCAAATAAAATTACAGTAAAGCCACAGTCTAGCATATATAGTTACGAAGCTTGAGTTGTTGAGGTTGCTAGGAACAATGACTGTGCAGGTGCTATTTCGCATTGTCTGTAATGAGGCGATAGTAGCGACCCTAGTGGTTAGCAACTTCCTATGGATGCATATTTATTACATACTGAGCTTCGTGACTGTATATGCTATACTGTGGTACAGCAATCTGTTTTTGTAAATTGGCTTCTAATCCCTTTTTTTTTTCTTTTCATTAAATTAAGTATCCATGTATATTCATCTGTCATTCTCTCTCTAACACTTACTTACAAATGGCTTTTAGAGATTCCGCAGATTCATTGCCGCTTACACATAACCTCGCCATCGATCCTTATCCTAAGCAAGATTAATCCAGTCCCTAGCATCATATCCCACCTCCCTCAAATCCATTTTAATATCCTCCCATCTATGTCTCGGTATCTCCAAAGGACTTTTCCCTCAAGTCTTCCAACGAACGTTCTATAATGCATTTTGTGGATTCACCCATACGTACCACATGCCCTACTCGTCTCAACCATTTGGATTTAATATTCCTAATTGTTAGGTGAAGAATACAATGCGTGCAGTTCTGCGTTGTGTAACTTTCTCCATTCTTCTGTAACTTAATCCTTCTTAGCCCCAAATACTTTCCTAAGCATCTTATCCTCGAACACTCTTAACCCCTGTTCCTCTCTCAAAGTGAGGGTGCAAGTTTCACAACCATAGGCCCACAGAACAACTGGTAATATTAGTTTTTTTTTATAATTCTAAGTTTCAGGTTTTTTAAAAGCAGAATGGACAACAAAAGCTTCCCAACCGAATAATAGCAGGAATTTCCCATATTAATTTGAGTTTAATTTCCTCTGGAGTGTCATTTATATATTTTGTTATTGTTGCTCTAAGGTATTTGAATTTTCCCTTTTTTTTTTTTTTAAGGATACATTTCCAATTTTCATATTTCCGTTTTGTACTATGTTCTGGTCACTTTGTTTTTTTCATATACTTTGTTGTTTTTTTCGGGATTTACTACCAAACCTATGTTATTACTTTAAGTAACTCATTTCAGGAGCATATTTCATTAGGCCTCATTTACTGGCAGAATCATTTGATTAATCAAGGATTCTGTTTTGTTCAGCTATTGAGTGCAATAATGTATTGTTATGAATAAATCCTTCAAAATTATTTCTTCCGAGTCACATATTTCAATAAAATAATGTTATATTCTTTATCTGCCATACCCAAATGTGCACACCTCACGTGTTAAATCCAGGTAGCCACATTTATTGTTAAAGGAATAGATAATGTCGAAGGATATGTTTGAGTTTACCTAGTAAAACTATTTTTGTGGGCTTGTGTTCCTTCCCAAATTACTGATCTTTTTTTTTTTACAATGTAACTAACATTTCTTCATTTCTGGTATTCTTCACTCTTGTTAAGAACTTGATTTCTCTTAACAATCTTTTCTTTTTCTTACTCTTTTATCATCCATGCTTCACAATTTAATTTATTGAGATATTTGTAGAATTACCCATAAAAGTACCGCTAAACATCTGTTTTTAAAAGGGCAGGAAAAATGTATGTCCCTAATTCTCGACCGAAAACCAAAGCTGAATCATGCTGATGGGGACATATTAAGTGTGTGGCATGGGAGACATTGTCAAATGGCAGTCATTCCTCGTCTTGTCACCCAATTATGCTGAAACCATCAGAAATACGCCTTGGCTCGAGAAGATAGGCCTACGTGTCGAGCGGAGACCACTTGATGAATGAATGCAACTATGGAAAATGATGATGTAACGCTTTTTATGTTTACTAAATTGTTAGGTCAAGGCTGACAGAAGTGAGAGGTGGAGACGGTCTTAACGTTTTTCTTCTTTTATTTCTTTTCGTTACTAATCTGTTGTACTTCTTCAAGTACTTCTCAAGAGGTGTTGTGGAGAAATCATGGTTTCCTAACGGAACGATTAAGAACATAACGAAATGTCCTTAAGATGTGTATAAACTACTTATATTAAATTAGCTAATTACCTTTTGAAGTCGAACCGTAAATCATAACACGAAAACTCAAGTCACCGGAGACTGTGGGAATACATAATCCAAATTTCAGAGTCAAGAATTTCGGGACTGTCCAAGAGGTGAGTATTTGGAAGTTGCAGTAATTTTCTAGCACACTTTGCTTCATTACTATTACACAATTACTGCTTTTAGGGTTAGAGATTGCTGTGTTTAGTGGATATATTCATCCTTTTCGATGACAACCACGTTCGCCCAGTCGGAAAGGCGAAAGGAAATAGTTCTATTTGGATATAGACAGCGGATGTTTACTTCCTTTACTTCGTATAGGCCTACCTCTCTTTATCTTTCTCTACTTCTTCATCTCAATTTTACTTATCTCCATCTTCGTCATTTTTCTTATATTTATTGTTACTTCTTTATACAGGATTGTTTCCGATCTCTCATAATGAATTTGAATAACGTCATGTGCGTCAGGAATCACACCGCAGCTGAATTGCGGCGAGAGATGACAGACCAGTAGTGAGTGATCTCATAATCAGAGTGCACGGTGTATCACAGTAGCAATGCCCAAGAAAATCGAGCTTTTTTGGGAGGGGTACATAACAACCTTTTTCGATGCCAAGTACAGTTACGTGAAAAACATAGGAGCTTGCAAAAAAAAAAAAAAAACGTGGATTCGTTATTTCCAAGAAAGGCATCTTGTGTGTACCTAATAAAACTAGCAAAGCTCGGATAGGATTAATTCCAGAGTGGAAAAATCAAGCAAATCCACCCCCCGTCACAAGTCGCCGCACCCCACGAGATGATACAAATTAATTCCACTCAAGCTTTACCAATCTTATTAAGTACACAGAAGATGCCCTACTTGGAAATAATGAATCCTCGTTTATTGGAGGCTTCTTTTATTTTCACTTAACTGTACTTGGCATCGGAAAGGGGTGTTATGTACCCCTCCCAAAAAGGCTCGATTTTCTTGGAAATTTCTTCTGTGAGTCGCCGTGCAGTCTGGCTATGAGATCACTCACTACTTGTCTGTTACCTCGCGCCACAGTTCAGCTTTCGTGAGACTCCCGACGCACATGATGTCATTCAAATTCGTTATCAGAGATAGGAAACAACCCTGTATTTTAAGCATTCATCTTTAACTTTTTTATTTTCAACTTATAACGACATTTTAGTAACTAGGAAGTGATAATAACAGATATATAATTAGACAGGGCTGATTTTAACATCTCGTTTTTAAAGTACAACAAAAAATTATAATACCATACTAATTCCAAAGGAATACCCTTCTCAGAAAAAAAAATAGTCCCTTAAATGTTAACACTATTTTACTTGCTAAGCACTCTCCGTACGATTCTGATTTTTACTCTTATCATTAGAGAAGGTGATAAGGAATGATTTACTGTATTTATTTGCAGGTTTTCAATAAAATGAACGGTTATCTTGGAAATTATATACAAATTGACACTTGCTGTTTATTCCTACCGTTTGGAAGTCTTTCAACTCTACTGCAGTGACTAAGGGAAGGAACTGAGTGCGTATCCTCTTGTACAGCTCATACATTTTGTCAAGACACTCGCGATGTGCAGTACGGGAACAAAGTTTCTGTAGAGGGGGTAGGAGTAGAAGGGAAGGTCAGGGGTGTCTACTGAGTTCAAGGCAAAGATTAACCCATTCTCCTATAATTCGTAAGTAGACTCATCCGATCTCGTGCGCAGCTCTGTAGGAAGAGTGGGGGAGTGTCTGGACATAATGCATGAGCTATACAGTACGTGAGCAAGTGATGTCCTGTTGCCAAACTATGCAGATTTTTAGACATATTTTCGAATTAACCAGTCACTTAATTACAAACACACAATAAGCATTTTTATTTTTTTTCAATGTATTTTATTGTCCCTTTTCTGAACATACACATCACTTCAACCCTATATAGCGATAAATAATTATTGAAATGATTAGACTACGTTTGGTTTATATGAAAATATTCTTCATCGTTATTCGTCTATATTAAATGAGTAAAATACTCATCATAATTTATAATTATTGTCATATGTGCATTTGATTTATTTCTATACAATGTGTAATAATCTTCATGTTCTTCATATTAATAATATTGCCTTTATTTTTTTAATACTTCCTTTATTGTCATTTTATTTTTTATTCCTTTCTCTATGCAGATGTTTCATTATATCTCTGCCGATCAGTGGCCGTTAAATTTCAAGTGGTTTATCTTAGCCGCGGGCATCAGCGTATTAAAAAGCATTACAAACTTTTGCTATCTCCTCTCCTCCCCGCCGCAAATGTCACGTTGCACAGAGATAGAGTTAAAACATAAGATCTGTACCTATTGGTTATATCCCTTATCACGTATATAACAGATTGGTCATCGTAATGTTGAAAAAGGTAGCATGTGAAAGAGAACAACCACCAGGATCGCCACCGTCGATTTAAAAGAACCGCTAGATGGATGTACAGTTCATCCATGCAATTCAAATGGGAGTTATGACGTGACTCCTTGTATTGTCGCTAGACGGCAGTATAGTAAAGTTGACAATACAGCCACTGTAGTTTATAAAATTTGTTGCCGTCAAACCTATAAGGCTGAGTAATCTGTTAGATAGTGATCAGGGGTAATATCTGTTTCTGAGTTACTGTATTGTAACATACATTGTTTGATGTATTTATACATTTTATGATTAAGAAGAGTATATCCTCCTAGAGGCCTGAATTTAGTCCATCCACAAGTTAGCATTGGGATTGCCATTTTGTAAACATTATTTATATTTGTTTACTTGGTTATTTAACGACGCTGTATCAACTACTAGATTATTTGGCGTCGATGGGTTAGGTGATAGCGAGATTAGGCCGGGGATTCTCCATAGTTTACCTGACATTCTCCTCATGGTTGGGGAAAACCTCGGAAAAAATCCAACTAGGTAATGAGCCCAAACGGAAATCGAACCCACGACCGAGCGCAACTCCAGATCGGCAGGGAAGCGTCTCAGCCGACTGAGCTACGCCGGTGGCTTGTAAACTGTATTAAAAAACTGTCAGTTTTGTCTCATTGTTATATAGTTTACGACAATCTTTCGCATTTATTGCAAGAAAATAAACTATCATTGTTAAAATGTTTATTTTCTATTATAATTGATATAATAAAGCAGCCTAGAAGTCTGTGTTCAACCGTACTGTGTGATTGCGTACTGATAATTCCGTAATGCGTAAGTTAGACCGCAGTCTGCAGAGTGTAATCCGGCTCGATGCCTTGGATCCTGGTTCTCCTGGAGTGTTTACTCAAGTCATTCTCAGCTGCTCACTGTCTGCGTACCAATGCTACCGAGAAGATGCCTCGCAGCCTACTTGTCACTCAGTATACAGCTATCACGATACAGTATGTCTTCTCTTTCCCACGTTCTCTTCTTACACAGGCCTGTGACTTCAGACATCTAATAGAAATAATTTGTTCTTGATTCAATCACACTTTTACGCCTCCGCAGTGACCCAAGTGTGCAGTATCCTTCTTAGAATACTGAGCAAAGCATCCGGGTTCGATTCTCCCTAAATGATTGGTCTTTTTTTTTTTTCATTGCGTTTGTCCACAGTTTTAATCCAAAAGTTTAGATTTTTGAAGCTGTCAGGAATTTGAAAATGCAGTTGAATAAATTTTATATATTACAAAATTTTAAGAAAGGAATTTTTGACGTACTCCTCACTACGTAGATACGGGGAGTATCACATAAAATCTAACCCCGTCTCGCCGCTACATTTCTTCTTCTTCTTTTTCTTCTTCTTCTTCTCCTTCTTCTTCTTCTTCTTCTTCTTCTTCTCTGTTTAATTTATATATTGACGAAATTGCCAGAATTTGGCAAAAAGAATTGAATTTACATAATTCACATTTTATAATAAATAATAGGCTATACCTCTAAATAAGATCTTATTAGCAGATGATCAGACTGTATTTATTAATTCAGAAGATATTATTATTATTATTATTATTATTATTATTATTATTATTATTATTATTCATACATGATTTCAGCAGCAGACTTCAGCAGCATGTCTGTTGCTATAACTTAGATATAGTCAAAAAAACCATAAAATTAGCTACAATAATAAAATATATATAATAAATAAACACACAGTAACCGACAATCAAAACAAATTAATCTGATCCAGCTGAAAATATTAATTGATAGAGTAAAATGTTTATGAGAAAGACATTCATGTAATGTCCTTCTAAATTGAACAAATGTTATTAAGTTATTATTATAGATCTCTCTTGAACATAAAATGACAACATAATTATACCAGTTTTTAGATTTGGCCAATCTTAAATGATGCTCAACAAGGTAATACTTATGTCTAGAGGAATAACTATGAGGAACAGACATGACATTAGAACTACTGAGAGTCTTCTTGATATAATTTTTGTGAATATTTTTGTATCTCGTAATATTTTAGATATTCTTCTTCGAAAATACACTTCTTTATAACATTAAATTTGTTTTTGTTTGTATGTGGGAATAAATTACTTAATAATAGTAATATGCGTTACAAGAGCGATATGTTGAAGTTTTCATGTTTGAGGAAAAGTTTGAAAAAGCGAAACGTAGTTGAGCTTTTTTAATTTCCGAGAATTGAAAGAAAACATATCGCTCGTGTATCGTACATTATTTTGTGCGAAGATCGTTTATTACATAGCTGAAAGAGGAATTTCTAATTAGTTGCAATGAAATCTCCACCTTGGTTTCTGTTCAATGACGGCAAATTTGCAAAAAAAAAAAAAAATCTATCTTCAACATTGTTGCTTTAAAATGTTTTCTGTGTTTACTATACTCCAGCAGGCCGTGATATACGTCTGTTTCCCCCCCCCTCCAGTCTATAAATGCGAACTTAAAACAAACGGTAAGGTTATGTAATGATTTAGAGTTTACTTAATTTTTGCAAATATTTAAAAACAATAATTAACAGTGCAATTTAGGTGAAATTGCAGTGTTAAGTTTCCAATTTATAATTAGGGGAGAGTCGGGTAGTATCGGACATCGGGTAATATCGGACAGTGGGTTTCTTTCATCTACCACACGATGATAGTACCTGATTGACATGGTTACGTTTCTGTGATGTCGCATAGAGAAACGTAACCATGTCATTCAGGTACTACCATATGGTGGTAGATGAAAGAAACGCACTGTCCGATACTACCCGACTCTCCCCTATTACTATATTGAACGTCTCTAAAAATAATAACTTATGTTAAAAGCCTAAAGCAGTAAAATCAATATGTCACTTAAGCAGTAAGAAGAGGGAAATTGTTGTGTGTGTTAGGTTGGGAATACTGAATGTGGAATTTTAGACTTACCGCGGATTGGTTTTGTGCGGAATCCAAGCAAATACGCACGATCTCGCACAAAATGAAATGTTAGGAACTTTCCTTGGTGTTTACGTCTTGTTTTGTAATAACTACAAATTTAAATACATTTTATTTCATTACTTTTATATAAATTATTTCGGAATTAGACATAGTTTAGTGTATCCGGCTTCGGAAATAATTTGTCACTCACATTAGCGTGTAGAATTCCATGTATGACTTGCTACACCTCGCCAGGCCGGTGGCATATAGCAGCGACGAACACGTACTTGTCACTGTAAGCTATTTTCACATGGCAGGTATTGTTGTCGGAGTATATGGCACGTAAGTACCGAGTTTTCGCATTGTTTAATCTGCTTCCTGTACATCTCATCCAAGATAAACTGTAGCATTTGTTAGCAATAGTTCTGGCTGGCATTGTTGAATATTTTCCTATGTGAGTTGTAGTGTTATGCGCTTATGTAGTGGATACTGTTTTGTATTTTTAATGACATAGCAATCACACATGGTTTGCTGTGTATTGCAGTCAACTTTGGTCCCAAAGGGCGTGTGGGCAGCTTCATGCGAGCGAGATAACGTGGTTTACCGACAGGGGACGCTTTCAGACAGACAGACACACATACGTATGTCGTATTGCCTGCAGGAGAAGTGAGTTCATGCGAACTCCATGTAACGAGATGGGGATGTAGTTCTGCCGTGATGTTTCTGCTTGCTGTCTGGTTGGCTGGACCAACAAAGTACATCACGTGTACACTCCGTGCCCAGCAACTTGGGAGCAGATGCCTGCTAGGTGACAAACTCCAATCTTACGATATTCCCACAGATACAATAATGTATTTTCATTATTCATTTCTCAACATCTTTTTCTTCTCCTTTCTTTCCTTTCTTATTCTTCTCTTTTCTTCAGCACCTTCTTCTTCTCTTTCCAACTATCCCATTTCTTATCTTCCTTCCTTTTTTCCGTGTCAAAGTAATACTCAACTTTCACTCAGTTGACAATCAAAACCACAGACCGGAACTTTGGCAGAATGCCTTTTTAAATGTGTTAAATCTATCTTCATTTTGAAAGTAAATCTGAACAAATTATACCTTTGTGATTGAAACGTCACAGTTTTATGTTGCCCTTTTCTGCCTTTGTTAACATAAATGCCTTACTTACTTACTTACTTACTTACTTACTTACTCACTTACTTACTTACTTACTTACTTACTTACTTACTTACTTACTTACTTACTGGCTTTTAAGGAACCCGGAGGTTCATTGCCGCCCTCACATAAGCCCGCCATTGGTCCCTATCCTGAGCAAGATTAATCCAGTCTCTACCATCATATCCCACCTCCCTCAGATCCATTTTAATATTATCTTCCCATCTACGTCTCGGCCTACCCAAAGGTATTTTTCCCTCCGGTCTCCCAACTAACACTCTATATGCATTTCTGGATTCGCCCATACGTGCTACATGTCCTGCCCATCTCAAACGTCTGGATTTTATTTTCCTAATTATGTCAGGTGAAGAATACAATGCGTGCAGCTCTGCGTTGTGTAAATGCCTAATTTACAAAATAAATGCTTTTTTGCCTTTATTTCATTATTTATCTATTATTTATTAATTTATTATTAAAAACTTCCTATAGGTAAATTTTAATTTATTTCTATAACCGCTACAATGAAAGTGACTTCACCGAATGTATATTATTGTCTTTCAGTCAGTTCATATTCTCTTTGCAACAATGAGTGCTGCCGTGCAAAAATGTATAACAATTAGCGTTTTAATTATCGCTTGTGTTTATTTGACAAGGCAACAATGAGTGCGGGACTAACGTTATTTTTAACGGTTATTTTTCTTTCAGTTTGCATTGCGACTTTGTTGTAGCTATAGTCCCGTCGCTCTAATTTCCGGCAGCCAATCACGTTGCAGGTCGGCTACATTTAAACGTGTGCGTCTTGTGATTCGCTGATGAAGATATTAAGCATTTCCTAAGGCTGGATAAATAGCCTACTTAATATATAATCGCCCGCCATTTTGGCTCTTTCGTTGGCGTTCGCAGAAAGCACACGAGGACGTCATTTACCGCTCAATTATTTGCTGAATTACAGTGCGTTTGATTTATTATCATAGGAGCTACGACATGATAATGTTTAACGATGTGGTAAATAGATCCCTCGTCTGGTAGCTCGGCAACGAAAGAACAAAAATGGCGAACGATACTACGTACCTAGACTTTATAGAGCCTTCTTAAGACGTAAGCAAAGAGGAGGAGTCACGCCGGGAATAACAGCGTCGCGACTATAGCAGCAAGATGCCGAAATTCAGTGTTCCTTTACGCAGTAAATTACAAAGTTACGTTAATACTTTTGGATCCGACGTATTTTGTACTGACGGTAAAGTACTTACATGCAAAATATGTGAGCAGTCAGTGAACTACGAAAATAAATATTTCATATCGCAACATATGAGTACAACCAAACACAAAAATGCACTTTCCAAGGTTACTGGGAAGAAGATTTATTTGCTTCCAATAGTAATAATGCAACATCGAGACGAAAATCTCAATTTGCATTCGACTTAGCCTATGTAAATCTTTTCTTGCTGCCGAAATCCTTTTGTGAAAAGTGCAAGGTTGTGGGTCTAGTGCAAGGTTTTTATAATTGCCTTTTATTGCGTATTTTAGCTATTTATAATGCCTTTTTTCCTGCCTATATTAACTATTTGTGATGCCTTTTTGCCTGCCTGTTTTAATGATTCATAATGCCTAAACTTCCGGTCTCTGGTCATAACTAGAAGGCGGATTCATGTGGTACTAAAATATGCACGCACGAATGCACTTTAAAACTATGATACATGCAGTAAAAATAACAAAATATGCACTGTTAAAATTAAAAAAAATAATTTAGAAATTTATTATTACTGATGGTTTTCTGTTATACATAATAATATTGAGATACGATCAGTTATTAAAGTTGCGTGTCCTTCGACCCACTGTTTAAGCAGTAGGACACTTCGACACATTTTTCGTTAGGCATTGTTGAAAAAAACTAATTCCAAATTAATCATTTTCTTGCGGCTAAGATCTTCTGAAAAACAATGCATTCTACATACTGTCGAAGTTTCTATGACATAAAAAAATGAAATATTCTAATGTGACTTTGATTTGCCTGTCGGTAGGTATAAAATATAAAATTTCACTATCGTGTCTTTATTATTGTTGACAGGCGGCGAAATTTGAGTTTAGCGACCGCAAAGAAATCTTAACAAACACTCGCTGTAACTTCGGCGCCGATCATATTACAATGTTCATATTATAATATCACTCTGATATTTTTTATTGAATTTTGATCCTGCTGCGTTTAAAATGATTCTCTCGCCATTCTACTGTCATTGAACAATGACATTAATTGAATTATTGAAATATGAAGACAAACAAATAGAATTCTTATTAAGAAATAGAAAGCTGTTGTTTTAGTACAGTGCTTCTTATGTAAGATCGAACTCTCAAGTGTTTACGAAGGCCAAGTTACGTTGCAGAAGGCTCTGGAATGAGTAATCAGGCCAGAACCATTACGAGGGATTTCTTAGCTATTAATTCTCTAATACAGGAGAGAGACGACAACAGTTCTCATGCAAAGCTCTAAGTTTACGAAAAATGTAACATTCTGACTATTATATAATAATAATAATAATAATAATAATAATAATAATAATAATAATAATAATAATAATAATGATAATGATTTATTTAACGTGGCAGAGTTAAGGCCATACGGCCTTCTCTAACACTCAACCAGGAGTGTTATTATTAATACATAATTACCAGGGAACGGATTTATATGGACTAAAAATATATGAAATATGTAAATATATATGTAGTTATTTTTACCAAAATATGGAATTAAATATGGATTTTTACCAAAATATGGAATTAAATATGGACTTAAAATTATAAAAAAATGACTATGTACGTTAAATATTGGTACATTTTAATCAAACTAAACAAAAAATATAATGGACGTACCTTATCTTCCAATGTAGTTTCAACAAAACACAATTTTTATTGTCTGTTACCATAACAATAGGTTACAAACATTTCTTTCAAGTGCTGAAAAGTGAATCTTCTTCTATTGTCTCTGAGGATAGATTTATACTGACTAAAAGAGCGTTCGACGTCACAAGAAGTAACTGGTACATAATTCAATTTCACAATGTCTGCTGGGGATAAGTCCAAGTTAATCTTCACTGTTGATTCACCACTCATCACAGCAACAACCTTTTGTAGTTCTTCATATCCAGGGTTTTTTGAAAGTACAGTGTCCACCTTAGCTCTTACTGCATCTGCAACTTTACCTCTACCACGATTCAGTTGTTCCACAGTACTATTTATAATTTCAAAACTTTCAGATAGTGAAAGGTGCCTATTTTGGAGACTTTTGAGCGTTTTTATGATGCATGAAAATGTATGCTGAATGTGAGCTAAGTCATTCTTCACACTTATGTCACAGGTAACTGTTTTCGCAGTATCAATTGAGACTGCATCTTCAGAGTCCAATGCAAGGAGAACATTGTTAATAGAGTCTATATGTTCGGCATAATATTCAACTGCTTCTAGCCATGTACCCCATCTAGTTAAAATTGGCTTTGGTGGCAATGGAATTTCAGGGTACATTTCTTTCAACACGTTAACTCTACTGGGAGCTTTGAGAAATACTTTTTTCACTGATGAAATCAACAAATCTACTTTAGGGAAATTGTCTCTGACCACTTCTGCCACACGATGAAATGCATGCGCCACACAAGTAAAATGAGTCAATTTAGGATATACAACAGATAATGCTTGTCCAGCTTTGACCATATAAGGGGCAGCATCGCTAATAAAGAATAACACATTATCGTACATAATACCCTTTGGCCACAGGATACCCATAGCTTCGTTGAACAGTTTAACTATAGTTTTGTTATTGCACTTTTCTAGAACATCACAATGTAAAAGAATTCGTTCAGAATATTGTTCACTTAACAAACCGATAACTACATTACCAACAAGTCTACCTTCTTTGTCGGGAGTCTCATCAATGGAAACCCAAATTGAACTATCTTTAATTTCATCTCTTATCTTCTGTATTGTCTCATCGTAGATGGATGGAGCATACGTCTTCCTAAGTGTTGACTCATCCGGGATTGTATGTTGAGTATATTTTTCAAGGAATTCCCTGAAGACCTTATTCTTTAGTTTGTAGAGAGGAATATCAGCAGAGATGAGAGAACGGCACAGGTCGATGTTAAACTCAGATCTTACATTCGATGTTGTTGGTTGTGTTAAAAACAATTGTCTCTGCTTGGAATTTAGTTGTTTGTTGGCCTGATGTTTACTAGTTGTAATGTGTTGTTGCACCAGGAACTTTTGTGTAGATGATACTGCACACTGACACAAATTACAAAATAATATTTTATTGTCAGTTGATAAACCATCTTCTTTAAATTCTGAAATGTAACTTGTTAGTTTTGATTTTAAATTGACTGAATGACGTACTTTTGGCATATTTACCGTCTTTATAGTATGATTTACAAAACTGAACCTATGTGTACTCTGACTGGCATTTAACTGTTGAGCTGCACAACTGAAGTCTGTTAAAAATTTTAAATTAAATTAATACAGTTTTGTAACTTACTTTCCCATTGTTGATAGGACTGCTAATTTTCAAATAACTCTGATGTTAAAGGGATTACTGAACATGTGTTTAAATCTCTATTGTTGAAATGTATTTTTAAAAGTTAATGGAATTTTGTTTTGTTTTATTGTTAAACCTAATATAATATGGACTGTTTTATATGAAATATGGAAAATATATGGAAATTAACGAAAATATGTACTAAACTCTAAAATATGGAAAAATATGGAAAATAAAAGTAGGATTTTTCAACCCTACACATTGTGAAACATAAAGATAATGCAAAATATAAATTATATTAGCTTTATAAGTAAATATGTATTTACATATAAATCCTTTCCCTGAAATTACCAACCAATTATACAAACAATTGCAACAAATTCTGAATCTGATTCAATTTAAAACGCGCATATTTCGAAACATATAGCAATTGTCACATCACTTACCGTTATCAATTTCGTATATATCCCAGCAAATAAGTTTCGTGAAGCTTTTTTACTGAAAGATCTTGTCTCATTTTCGATAGGGGAGGATAGGGTAAAAGATTTCCTTTACACGCCATGAAGGCATATGGAGGTTATGGAGACATAATTTATTGCTTTCATGACTTCGACATTACAATGAGATGGTGTGGTCAGCACCACTCTCCAACCGGTCTGGTGCCTCAAGAAAATGCCTGGTACTCAATTAGTCAAGAAACTAAGTGGGACCCGGGACCGTTCTGAAAATTTGGCAACCCAGGATTAAACCTGAGACCTTCCAGTTCATAGCTTGTTGCTGTAAAAGTTGAGCTCACCTACTTCTTAGGACTTCTGATTTGAGAAATATCGTGTTTTCGTAAATATTATGATAGTTTGTAGTGCTTACATAGATATTTGCTCTACTTCATAAGCAACAGTGTAACAAGTTACGGCTTGTAGGCCTATTATTCACTTTGACTTCTAAACGAAAAACAAACATGGAAACCTCGGTTCCCAAGATATAGGTCATTCGTTATCTCGTGAAGACTACCTGCGCGTCAGGGGAAGCAGAAAGTGGATTAAGAAGTTTCCTGCCTCGCTACGCTTCAACTTGCAGCTAAACAGCTCACTTACCCCCACCATAAAGCCGGCCGTATATTGAAATCAGAGTAGGGTAGCACAGCACAGTTGGGGGAACAGACCTTTACGAGCAGAGGAATAGGCTAGGAGCAACGACCCATATTGACACCAGTACAGGCAGAACCTTCAAGAGGAATGACAGATATTCAATCTCGTTGCTTGGATTTGGAGTCCGAAAATTTTTAGGTAGTACTACATAACAGAATGTAAAACACCCCCTCCTAGGGTTCCGCGAAACACATTTTGATAAATACTGATTAATGAGTAAGATGGAAACTAATTTGTTTATTTGTTCAAAATCTTGACAGACATTCTAATGTGTTTGGTAACTAGAGAGAGAAAGCAAAATAATAATAATAATAATAATAATAATAATAATAATAATAATGATGATGATAATGATAATAATACACATTGTTTGTTTGGTTTACAGTGTTGTGTCAAATGGCAAATATACCTTTCTTTTTAATATAAATTTATTTAAAACTTACCTTTATAAGTTATTAAGTTCACTGTCTGTTTCGCTCCATATATTATTTTAGCGTTCTTCTCATGTAATCTTCAAGAGCAGTGTCATATAATGCTGGATATTCTCTCACAACTTCAATTAATCGCTCCATGCTTGAATGTTTTCACACCGACTCTGCAGAGGAAACTATGTCCTTCGCACAACCAAACCCTCTGCCTTCCTCCCCCTATTTTGTCCCTGCGCTGGATCTAACCTGCGGTGCCTCATTTCATCTTATTGTTTACAGATTTCTCGGCTAGGCTGCCTTATGGTGCACTGCGCTGGACTACCTTCAATATACGGCCGGCCTAATGTTCTTACTATAAGCTACGGCACACGCATGCATTTGGTTTCACAAGATAAAGAATGGCATTATACCGTTAAATGAAGTTATGTAATATATTTGTAGCTTATATGTATGTTTTGGATTATTTTATTCACTGTTACAGTATATTTGCGTATATACACGGCACATTTGATTCCTACTAGAGTCGTGCACAACCGGTTACGAAAATAGAAATTATATATTGCTGTTGAACGCCTGGCGCTATAGTCAGTATGCAAAGCTCTCCCATCTCGTGGATTGTCTCAGGGTCGGTTTATCGAATATTAGAGTTGTTTCTAATTCATTGTGGGTGGACGGCAAAGGCAGACCACACTGAGCCATGCAGGAGTTACAAGAGCCCTTGCAAGGACGCGTTTATCATCATGTAGGCCTACCATTTAATTGATAATTCTTCGTGTCTGAGTACATTCAGTCAATCATCGATTCATCCATCCATCGACTCATTGATTCATTCATACATCGATTCATTAATTCATTCATGTATGGATTGATTGATTCATTCATTCACCGAATGATTGACTGATTGATTGATTAGTTCATTGATACATTAGTTGATTCATTCATAGATTCATTGATTGATTCATTCATCCAGTCCAGGTATTACAGTTGGGTACCTTCAAGAGCAACAACTTGCTTCGCAAAAGTGCAAGCATTTGAGCTTGAGAGTACTTTTGTTTCTGTCAATAACACACTATCTTGTCAAAAATCATTTATTAATGAAATAATAATGCAGTTCTTTAGAGTAATTAAAAGACATTATATAATAACATTTACTGTTTTAGAGGTATGCATTTTGAGTTTAAAATGTAAATATTACACTAGAATGTAGTCTATGTACTTTTTAGCTCTTCTCTTTAGTAAGTAATTGTAATTTATTTTATTCTTGCATTTATTTACGCACGGATTTCATATTCTACATTACACTTATTTACTTTATTGTTACTGGTGTTCATTTGTTCATTTATGCATTAGTTACGAAGATAAATGTATTAAAGTGTCCAATCAATAATTGCAGACCTATATCAAGCAAACACATTTTTTAATAAGACAAAGTAAATTTCCTTCAATTGTTACTCCGTTTGTCTACTCAGAAAATATCGGTTTCATATATGATGAAGTGCGCTGGTGTTCTGTCTATCTGGAAAACATAAGGCGTAAGGGGTTGAAAATAGAATATTTGGTCGGTTGCCCGACCTTGACGGATGTTCTTAACCGGTCGAATCTAAACCCGTTGTAAGCACTATTTCCCAGCTTTCTGATTCCTACGACATGGTATCTTATCTATAGATGACGTCACAGCGGACTAGGTAACAATCTTCTCTATATAACAAAGTTTTATTAACAAATTGCAATAAAACTCTTAAATCATAAAAGCTAGCTAAACTCTAAACACAGATCTGAAAAGAATATTCATGTTTTATTGTTTTACTTATGTATTTCACTCGCAACATGTGTAGATCTGCGTCTTGTACTTTGGTCATGGTAAGCAATAAATTGAAGATGGAAACTGGGCAAAATTTTTTCCATGTTTTCAGTAATTATTCTGTAACAATGAGTAAAATATTAATTAAGGACTAAAATAAGTTACAGAGGCCGAAAGTTCTTAATTTATTCTTTAATAATTTACATATGGGTTTGTGTTGTCTATCTTTTACAGGTATTTAGCTATAGAATACATTATTTAACGATGTTACACACCACCGCGACTTATATTTTGTGTCTAATGCAGGTTCGTATATAAACGTTATTCCACGTTGAAAGGTTACATAAATTTTGCATGTAATTAGTACAAATCTCCGAATACATTTATTTTTTAAATATTTTTGTTTGAGATATGACTTAATTAGTCGATCAATGGGGGAGATAATCTAAAAATATATAAAAAAATTAATTTCGTATTGAAAACACACTTTTCTAAAATTCTCCCAAATCGTTACCTTCCATCCAAAACCTCGTAACTCGCTCGGATGTCGATTTTCATTTTTTGCCATTTTTGAAAGGATATCCATAGAGAGAGAATTAAGTGATTTCTTAGTAGCCCAATATTAGCGCTAGTAGGCCTATTCTAAATTAAGCTTCACTGCCTTGTCAGTTGATGGATCTGTGGATATACTTTCAAAAAACGCTCAAAAGAATCGACATCTGAGTGAGTTACGAGGTTTTGGAATTAAGGTAACGAAATCCTATATACGCTAAATTTGTGAGCCTTTATTTACCCTTTTATTTCGTGGAAACTGCACAAAAACAGCAGCATTAATTTAGGAAAAGTTAAATATTAGGTACGACTTAAAATAATATTTCTTTCCTTTCGCTGTTGGTCAATGCATTTACGAATCCTACTTTTAAGGATGTAATAAAATTAAATTAGTAGTTATAACTGAAGATTTAAGACGGTGATTCCACGATTTGAAATCACGAATTAAAATTTAGAAAACGCTTCACGCGTAATATAAGCTGTAATTTCTCTAGAAGTTTATGATTTGTTCGTGTAATTTTTCAACGGAAAGAATTCATTATTATTAGTGGCTGAATTATTGTTACAGACTATTAGCCTACTTCACGTTAATGTCTTGAGTAAAATTAAGCGTACATCTGAACGTTCGGCTTCCAGTATTTCTTTTCCATGTTTATTGTTTCTTTTTGTCTCTTATTATTGTCAGTTTTCGTCTTATCTTCTTTATTTTATTTTTATTCTTCTACTTCTTTCATTTCTTGTTCTTCTCAGAATTCTGTTTGTCTTCTCGATTTTTTTCCTCTTTTAAATTTGCTCATTTGTTTTCTTGTTCCCTGTTCTCGTTTCTTCTTACATTTGATTTGGTATTAAATTTATGATTTTAATCATTTTTATCATTCTTCCTCTACTATAGTGTATTTGAAGGGTTCAGAACCATAATGGGCCAAGCGCCATTTATTAAAACCATAGAAAACAAGGGGTAAAATGAAGTTACAGTATTACCATAATTCAGTGGAAACATATTACTTACTTACTTACTTACTTACTTACTTACTTACTTACTTACTTACTTACTTACTTACTTACTTACTTACTGGGTTTTAAGGAACCCGGAGGCTCATTGCCGCCCTCACATTAAGCCCGCCATTGGTCCCTATCCTGACCAAGATTAATCCAGTCCCTACCATCATATCCCACCTCCCTCAAATCCATTTTAATATTATCTTCCCATCTACGTCTCGACCTTCCCAAAGGTCTTTTCCCCTCTGGCTTCCCAACTAACACTCTATATGCATTTCTGGATTCGCCCATACGTGCTACATGCCCAGCCCATCTCAAACGTCTATGGAAACATATAGCAAGAAATATATAATAGGCCTATACACATTAGAACTAGATTATATGTCAATCTTCATTAAAATATGGTATTCACTTAACTTCAACCCTTGCTTTCTCCGTTTTTAATAAATGGCGCTTGGCCCACTATGGCTCTGAACCCTTCATTTATACTGGGTATCTGACTTAACTCGTTCATTTTTTGCTTAGGCACCCCAAATAACAGTCGAGACATATGGGAGGTATTTAATGTTTTTTAGGCGTAATCAGGGATGGGTATAACCCTAGATCATATATGTAACAGATATATCGGGGTTATAGGCTTTGAGGTTAACAACTTTTGTCAGGTTTACTACGCTGCCATATAGTTGTTATACAAGGAGTCACGTCATAATACCCATTTGAATTGCATTAGCGATTGTGCTGCCATCTCGTGTTCGTTTACGGCGGACGGGTGGCGATCCTGGCGGTTGTTCTGTTCAAAGTGCTGCCGATTTTAACGTAGCGAGGAGTTATCTGTTACATATATGATCTAGGGTATAACGTTCACTATCATCATCACGTGAATGTTATGAATTTTAGTCTTCGTATAATAATGTTATGTTAAATACGTGCTGTGAATCTCTTATGTTAATCGCTTATTTTCTTTCTTCTTTCCAACGTATATTCCAGTTTTGGATAATGTTTCATCGATTAATTTGCTCTTCTTATAGTTCCTGTAACATCGTTTTCTTAATACGCAAGTTATATCCAATCCTTCAAATTAATTTATTTATTTTGTTCCATTCACAATCAGCAACGCATCTTTAAAGAACAGACAGCGCAGAATTTTAACACAATTTATTAATTTATTTCAATATATTTTGAATATGTCACGCCTAGTGACACTACCATGAGAATGTCAAAACCTGGGTAGACCAAAAAAAAAAGTTGGATTCAGACTGTGACAGACCATATTGTCTAAGACATACGAGAGCGATAACAACCAGCATGGAATTGGACGATATCGACATAGTTTGATCGCTTGAACATCTTATATTTAATTATTCTCTTTATTCTCTCGCTATCTTTCATTTTTGCTGTTACGAACTTCATATATTCAAATTGTAAATGGTTACCGACTGTAGAACTAAATTTTTATACCTACTGCTGTGGAAAATTCTAGTTCATATAATGTTGCGATGGATTGCGTATTTCCATTTTAAAGTAATAGACCTATTAATTAGAATATTTTAGAAGGACCTGGAATCGAAGTTCGAAATTAAAAAGTGCGAAAGGAAGGACCGAGTATCGAACTCTCTCAGACAGTCGAAACATTCAGACAAACACATCACTCTAGCTAAGAACTATGAACTATCTCGACAGATTAGCGTATTATAAATGTTTGTTTCTGTACTCAGACACATCGTATGAATTAACACATAGCTGTCCAATTGTAACTCGTACGAGATAACCCCTGGCGTAAGCAACCCGCAGCGCATATTCTTTAAGGTCGTTTCTCCTATTTTATATGGAAAGTTATTGATCTTACCAGAGCATGCTTGACGTGCAATATCTCCTGGTTCTATAGACGTTTGAATACCCATGAATTAACATATCATTTAGTCCACCAAACCTACGTCTATTTATTATGTTATCTGTTTTAAATCGTTACTTAAAACTAAAATACAAATGTTAAAATACAAGAGAATTTCAACGACGGAAAGTATTATCTCACCATCTCTAGTCGTGTTGTGTGAGATGCCTAAAACAATTTATGAACGGCTTGAGTCAGACATCCTGTACAATTTAAATCATAGCATGTCATAAAACCATTTATTACGTGAGAGTAAAGCATTGGTTTTGTGTAAATCCATAAAACGAAAGAGCCTCCTCTTTAGGTGAATATAAAACGATTTTATTTATATATGTTTTTCTAATAACTAGAGACGAGAATTTCATGCACTATAAAATCCCAAAATATGCATGCATTCATGCACTATCAAACTATGAAACATGCACGATCAAGCGAAAAATACGTTAAAATATGCACTTTCATTTTTGTTCCAAATTTCTTATTTTACTTCACTTTTTTTTTCACAGTTAACAACTAAACTGGTTTCTATGAGGTTACTGCACTTGTCAGTCAAGATGTTTTTGCAGGCAGAGAATTACCTCTCTATATCACAAGAAATTTTGGGTGCAACTTGAATTAACCGTTTTCTGTTATTTAGTTTTTCTTGCTTTTCCTTCTTCATTACTGATACCTTAAGCTAAAATAAGGGACATAAAAATCGAGAAACTGAGGTGTCCACTCAAAACCATTAAAACATGCATTTAAACTGAATACAATGTATATTATATGCATGATTAAGGTAAAAATTGCTTAAATACGCATTATGCATGTTTTTATCCCAAAAAGGCCAAAACATGCAAATATGCACGAAAAAAAGTACACATATTTGCAACCGGAAAGTAATGAAATGGGTAAGTACTATGAGCTATGTCGTATGTTCCTATAAAAATATACATTTGCATGGAATTCTCGTCTCTACTAATAACTATTCAAATTTACGTCATTTAACATTCTAGATAATAATAATAATCCTTTTTGAGAAAGAGAAACCTTCGTACAAGTTAAAAAAATACAAATATATCACTAATTGAAACTAAATGACTCCAGAATAAATGCAAACATTCACCGGTGTGGCTCTGATGGTAGCGCGTTTGCCTACTGGTTCGGAGTTAGTTTGATTCCTGCTTGGGTTGAAACATGATTTGTTTTTTCCCGAGGTTTTCCCCAATCGTAAAGCAAACGTTAGGTAATGTATGGCGAATTTTCAGTCTCATCTCGTCAAATACCATCTCGCTATCACCAATTCCATTTGCGCTAAATAACCAAGTAGTTGATACAGCGTCGTTAAATAGCCAAGTTAAAATATATTAAAACAAAATACTATCATATCTGAAATCAGCATTCTAGCGATGAACAAAATTGACTCAGAATGAACTACATTACAAGTTTAAAATGTGTAACAACTCTTGTTATAGAGAATAGGCCTATAGAATTTAAGTCGTAGCAGTGAGAGACCTATTATGAAGAATTAGAGGTGTGAGACGATAAAAACGAGCATTGCCAACTGTGTGAGATTATAATGTAACATGGCGTTTTAAGTGTGCGCGCGTGTTGGCTATATGAAGTGAGCTACAACTGCATATTGCAGCAGAGTATATGAAATCGCGAACACCATACTGAACTAACCAAAATTCCGACTTTTATTCAGTGGTTACCGTTTCCCAGGTTGTGATTCACCTCGTCACATGATATGCCTCATATTTCAGCTACAACCACACCCGATAAGCTGTGCTATAAAGCCCCGTCGACCTTAAAAATGAGGCTATTTTTCAAAACGGTTACTGTTCTAGTGTGTACACTAGAGAGAAACAAAAAGTGAAGCACTCCGGAGAATTCTGAATTTTCATTATTTGAAATACAGTTGATTATGATTTATTCATGTAAAATTATTATAGACGTAGGCCTATGTAATTACTAGTAGCGTAAATAACTATTGTGTATAATTTCGTTGATGTAAGCGACATCAAGGTGGATAAAGAGGCAGGAATACGCATAATGTATGTATACTATGAAGTATAGGAATTTTTTAAATTTGAATATATTTCAAATTATTATTCTATTTAATTCTTATAAATTTGTACAATAATATATATAGTTAAGCGCTGCTGTGCACTTAAATCATCTTAAAATGTGCTATGCGTCACGCATTGTTATTATTATTATTATTATTATTATTATTATTATTATTATTATTACTATTATTATTATTATTACCATCATTATCATTATTACTTTGTTATTACTATTATCATTATTACATTGTGTGTATTGTGTATTAAAATTTTATCATAGCTTAACACAAAGTGTTTATTATTATTATTATTATTATTATTATTATTATTATTATTATTATTATTACTTTGTTATTACATTGCGTGTATTGTGTATTAAAATTTTACCACAGCTTAACACAAAGTTTTTTTTATTATTGTTATTATTATTATTATTCCGGGTAGCTCAGTTGGTAGAGCAGCTGGCTACGGACTGGAAGGTCCGCGGTTCGATCCCAGGTGGTTACACGATTTTTTCTCGTTGCCAAACTTTCAGAACTGCCTCGAGGTTCACTCAGCCTCCTATAAAATAGAGTACCGGGTCTTTCCCGGGGGGTAAAAGGCGGTCAGAGCGTGATGTCGACCACACCACCTCATTCTAGTGCCGAGGTCATGGAAAGCATGGGGCTCTACCTCCATGCCCCCCAAGTGCCTTCATGGCATGTTACGGGGATACCTTTACCTTTATTATTATTATTATTATTATTATTATTATTATTATTATTATTATTATCATTATCATCATTACTTTGTTATTACTATTATCATTATTACATTGTGTGTATTGTGTATTAGAATTTTATCATAGCTTAGCACAAAGTGTTTTTTATTATTATTGTTATTATTATTATTATTATTATTATTATTATTATTATTATTATTATCATCATCATCATTATCATTATTACTTTGTTATTACTATTATCATTATTACATTGTGTGTATTGTGTATTAAAATTTTATCATAGCTTAACACAGAGTGTTTTATTATTATTATTATTATTATTATTATTATTATTATTATTATTATTATTATTATTATTATTCTGATTGAGGTTCTGGCTGATATGTATATCTATTATCAGGCAGTAACTTAAAATATCTCATTTGACGATATGTGTCAGAGGAAGAACACCTGATGTGATGTCTGATTAGTGAAATATGCTACTAGTCAGCGATGTATTCAATGGAGGCGGAAAGAAACTGGCCACTCTCTCCCATGATCTCCTGGCTTAGTTGTCTCATGAGTGATACCTCACAGTGTCACTTATGACGTTCAAATCTGCCTTCGGACAGTTTATTATTATTATTATTATTATTATTATTATTATTATTATTATTATTATTACTACAAAATTTAATGTCTTTTATGTTTACATTTTCATTATAAATAGATAAAGTTTTAATATTTATAAACACGTGTATTTACGCGAATTACTTTACACAAATTACGTTAAACCCAGCTGCTATAAGAATAGAGTAAAGTAATTTTTGTAAGTAAATGTGTCACTCTTCTGCAGGATTTAAAATAGTTACACTACCAGATTTCTCTTCTTGCTTGGTCTCAAAAGGTTTGACTCTGATTATTTTTTAAAATTATTCATTGTATGAAAATAACATATTTGTGCAATTAGAATTCGACATAATAATTGACATGACGCTGCACACATTTTCGCCATGATGAACCAGTTTGAGTATACCGTCACGGAAGATTGCACTATCTCAGGAACACATCAACGACACACTGTTGTCTCCAGATGATAGTTTTTGTTCTTGTTCTTTATAGTGCACCTAGGATTCTTCACCTGTTACTCTAGGTGAAAAACGTTTTTCCGCTACTCCTAATAGTTCTGAAAAATTTCTTCTCAAATGTGTCTCTTGTTAGACTCGTGCTAAGTTACCTACTGTACACAAATTTTTCTGCAGCGTGCTCAATACAACACGACTTAACTCATCCTATGTGACATCTGTTACTGCAGATGGCTTTACTCGTAGTTACTGGATTTGAACAATATTTCAAGAATTGTTTAGGGGGAATTGCTGTTTCCAAATCTATACACAAATAGACGACAATAGACCCAAAATCATTGCCTGTTTCAGTGATGCTAGAAATGTATTTTTGAGAAAATGAAGAAATTGATTTTTGCAACAGGCCTATCAAAATTATTCTTGTTTGTTATGTGCCACATATAATGAGAAATACAAAATTGGTTTGGACAATACTGTCAAAATTGCATAAGATGAGTGCAGACCTGAAATAACAAATTTGTAGGTACATGGTGTTGTTAATATATTGATAGTGCAATTTTATTAGTAGACATGATACAAAGCTGACCAGTGGCGTACGCAGAATTTAGTCAAAATTATTATTAAAATTCTTTACAATTTACACTATCTACATTTTAAATGTTGTGTATTATTATTATTATTATTATTATTATTATTATTATTATTAATAATAAAAATATGAACTGTCAGATGCACAAAACGTTAAACGAACGTTTCGAAATAAAGTCAGAACTCAAACTAACGAACGGGTGAATACCACTCTTAAAATTCGTTCAAAATCGACAATGCACAATATTTAACATCTGTACTGCAAAACTGTCAAAACAATCTTTTCAATACGTTTCGCAACAAGTTAAATTTCATATTGTATCGGCTCCATTTTATTACAAGGTCGGTACTATGCGGTAGATCTCTATAATAAAATAGCATTGTTATTATAATGAAACATCATCCGACAGTTCCAAATAACGGTAATGTCTCGTAATTCTTTAATAGGCCTAATTTTCAACATATTTTTTAAATTATTATTGAAGAGAA
Source organism: Periplaneta americana (assembly GCF_040183065.1). Classification (NCBI taxonomy): domain Eukaryota; kingdom Metazoa; phylum Arthropoda; class Insecta; order Blattodea; family Blattidae; genus Periplaneta; species Periplaneta americana. Next base: position 123,825,429 of record NC_091128.1, read on the forward strand.
TATTTTGGTGGTTAAGGTATTATATAAATTATGAACATGGCAGAGGCGTACGCAAGGGGGAGGTTACTGGGTTTGAACCCCTTCCCCCTGGTTCTTAAAAAAAATGCATATTTAAATTAGAATATTTTTAAAACCATAACAGTTTTCCCATCTCTACTTTTCCACTGTCAGAGTAACAAAACCTACACGACATGCTTAATGCTCCACCACTGCAACTCCTACCGCAAAGACAGGAGTTGTTTATTTCTTGCTGCATTCCCAACCTTTCCCTCCCTTAATGAACTACCAATCGAATGGCACTTACCTCGTTCGTAGCTTAGGGAGACTTATGAAACCACAAAAACTGCAAGTCAGAGTAGTCGGGCGCTGGAATCGAACCCTGAACCTCAATTTATTTTTAAATTGTTCCGTCCATCATTTTTACGGCGACATCTATAGCGTTTTCTCAGAATGTATCTGAGTTCCTGCTCTGTGTCTGTTCAATTTTAACTGGTGTTGTACTAGTACCTGTATTATGTTTCCGTTATTAATACTACTAGCCGTACCCGTGCGCTCCGCTGCACCTGTTAGAAATAAATATAAAGTAATTACATAATTAAAATAAGACGTTTGATCCAGGGAACATTCGTGTTTGATAGAAGGATAAATCGTTTAATATGTTACTTAATTTAAACTGTATTTAAATAATTTCAGTGCGGTCATTTTGGTCCAGAGAGCAATCATTTGTTGCAATGACAATTCCTTTAACATGTTTCTTAATTGTTATTACATGCAACCATAGTTTAATGAAGATCGAAATATCATTTAGTTTTAATGTGTATAGTTCATATTACTTGCTATATATTTCCATTGAATTATGGAAATAATTTAATTTTAACCCTTATTTTCTACGTCTTCAGTAAATGGCGCTTGGCCCACCATGGTTCTGAACCCTTCAAATAACTTAAATAGTGATACAGCATAAACAGTGATATGTAATTATATTTCTTTCTTTCGAAAATGTAAAAATTCACGATCTCCTATGTACCAATGCCATGGAATGAATAAATGTTTTTTCTTCCTACTCAAAAATTTTATATTTTGCACATAGGAATTACTGCAGGAACAATTACGCTATAATCTGAGGCGGCGGTGAAAATGTATTGTATTGTTATTTTAAAAGGCTTGTGTATCCTTAAATTTCACTCAGAAGTTACTGTAATAACATTATAGAATTATGTCCATCTAGAGAAACTACACTTTCCAAAGTTGAAATAATAATTAATCAATTAATTAGTTTTCGATATTACTTCATACACACACAGAAACATTCTCTGTAGGCTATGTTTAATATCTTTCGATTGTTGTTGTCCAAGGCCCCTTATAGACGAAGTCATTTGTTTTTATTTCAATACAGCGCCTTAGATGTCGTTATTGTAATTTTGAAACTCATTTATCTCATTAAATATCAGTCCTATCAAAATTTTTCAAAGAATAAAACTTATCGAAAATCATTTTTAAAGAAACTTTTGTTATGTAACATTTTTCATGAAAATTAATAATAAGGGAGATATTTCGATTTATTTAATTCAGGCCCCCTTATAACCCCCTTTTTAAACAAAGTATTTTGAATGCCGTATAGCCTAAAATCTAAGTTACAACGAAGTTAATTTATATTCCAATTTTCATATAAATCGGTTCAGCCATTATCGCGTGAAAAGGTAACAAACATCCAGACAGACAGACAGAGACAGACAGACAGACAGACATACAAACAAAAATTTCAAAAAAGCTATTTTTCCTTTCAGGATGGTTAATTATACATGTTAACACCAATTATTTTTGGAAAATCGAAAATTACCAGAAAAATTTTGCTACAGATTTATTACTAGTATAGATATGCCTAACCTCACCGTTTCAAGTCCGTCGTGGTTCTAGTTGCAGCGTGCATCACGAATGTGATGTATTTGGATTCGGTTTCCTGCGGGAAAATGATTTTTTCCTTACACTACGCTATCTTAAGTGGTGGGTTTGCGGTATGCCTACCACATTACCAGAGTGTTCCGCTACCTGTAAGCTGTCACAATCGCCTCAAACTGAGTATGGATGAGTTACAGAACCGAATCCTTGGCAGTAGATAATTGTACAGGGTGTTAAAAATGCATTCAATATTTTGTGAGGGGTAAATATTCATCAAAACAAGACAAAAAAGCCGAATAAACGTGAGTTATAAAATTGATATCTTCAGAGATATGAGTAATTATTTATCAATATCATAGGAGAGACGACACAACGTTTCCTAAAAAAATCTACACTGTTTCAGAAAATACTCGCATTAACTTTTGTTAACAATTCAGAGATTATTTTATTTCGTATGTTTGTTTTATTACAATATCAATTTTTAAATGTGAATTTGTTTTAATTATTTCGCGGTAGTTTAGATGTTTATCGTTCATAGAGCTTTTTTATCTTGATAATTTAGATAACATTACTTTGAATTATTTTGATTCGTTGCAGTCTACCATACTTATGAGATTAAAAATGTAGGCTGTTGTTAGAAATTGGAACGTATTAAAGTCCACAAAATAAATAATAACTTTAATCGCGTATGTTAATGAAAAAAGTTGATTGCATTTGGATATACAGGGACATCACTTTATTTTTACCAACATTTTTAACATTAACCTGGCTATACTCGGAAACACTGTTGCCCCCTTCCATTACAGGAGTTTGATGTTACTAGTGCAATATGTAAACAAATCATATTACTGGGTATAGGAGGAGAGAAAAGTAGTGTATCCATTTATGTTGTAGGGAAATACGATATTACGATTTTCAGTTTGATCATCACTTTTACGGAATTTATCAAAATACAGTAGAGTAGTAACATAAAAAAACTCAACTTTTCAGGCGGCTATGTTCGTTATGTAATGTCTACTTTATTTAGCATATTAATTATTGGTGTTAACATAGAATATGGAGAGTGCATTTAAATTGAGGGGCACATAAGTAAAGGGCTGTAAGTGCACTTAAGTTACTTTTGAGAAAATGGGGTTTAAATATTTAAGCTTTCGTAAAATCGGTGAAATTTTTATTTAAAATTTAATGTGTGATGCGATTAAAATATCCCTTTGCCACTAAAATTTTAGATACTTTTTCTTACATTGGATGCACTTAACTCATGTTATTACAAATGTCACTAGCATTCCTTTGCTTCTAGTCACCTCAATTCAAAAAAAGCTCATCTAAATTTTTAAACAAGTTGCTGAAAATGGTTGCCGTTCATTACAATGCAGGCTTCAATTCAGTATGCATATTATTAAAAACATTTTGAAGCATATTCTCTGAAATTGAATTTATCGTTTCTTGAATATAATTTTTTAGTACGATATTATTAATATAGGTTCTTTGTTCTATAGAAAACGCAATCATATTTATGAAGCACACTATACACTGCAGTGTTTACTTCACTGCTTGAAGACTTCGAATGCAACAGCGGCCGTAAGTTTGTGTGTCTGACGGGAGCAAGGACATTAGTGAAGGGGTGTGAGTGAAGTACAGTCAAAAATGCAGTAAAAATGCAAGTAAAAATAAAATGATGTCCCTGTATATTCGACTATTTGATTACCTATTACACCACTCACGGTAATTATTATTATTAGTATTAATTATTAGTTTATTATTGTCATTATTGAGTGTAATTAGTTACCACTGCCACCGGGTATATACCCATTGCAGTGTGAATAAATACATACATACATACAAGCCTGGATGATAGACAACCCCCACAAACTTGGACCTCCGCGTAACTAGCCAGACGTTCTTAAGCCTTGGCTTTCTGAACCGACGCATGCGACATGCAAGGTGTGAGGCCCGCCTCGCACAAATCTAAGACTACACGAGAGATAGTGAGTGGTTTCTATAACTGCGAGGTGCGAGGTCTGTGCACCTCGCAGCCATAAAAACCACTCGTGTAGTCCGGATTTGTGCGAGGCGGACTTCGCACCTCGCAATTAGCATGCGTCGGTTCAGAAAACCAAGGCGTTAGAGAAAACAAATCGCCTGGAAGTATTAACTACCGGTAACCTAAATACATGGTACCTACTTTTTCAGTCTAACAAATAACTTCGAATATTGAGAAATTTTTTCATGATATGGTTAGTGCCTATACTATACTCGATTACCTCTAAAATATTTGCACGTATATCCCTATCACACACACACACACACACACACACACACACACACACACACACTCACACACACTAACCACTAACTCTACTCTCTCTCTCTCTCTCTCTCTCTATATATATATATATATATATATATATATATATATATATACACACACACACAGTATATATTCTTCAATTATTGTATTTATCCTGCCAATGCATTACTCATTTGAAGAATCCACTGCAAGAATGATGGATGTCACTTTCTTGTCGAAAATGAACCAAGACTGTCAATGCATAGCTTAAGACATATGGAATGTACATAGAGAGTTATATGGCATTAACACTGATAGTCATTGTTCAGTATTGATCGGAAAATCACAGTTAAGCTTTGAGCGCTAAGCATTTCAAACTTTCAATTGCTTCTCCAGCAAAATGTATTCCAAATGACATCCATCATTCTTGCAGTGGACTCTTCGTTTGGTCAATTATGCGAATGCACTTTTCTGATGAGAGCGCTAGCAGTGTGTTCTGTGGTGACGAAATGCACAGCGGTGGGTTAATTCCAGAATCGTCCATTGGCACAGATGTATAAAATATTAGTTTTAGAACAAACGCTCGGGCGCGGGTTCTATTTCCGCTTGGGCTAATTACCTTGGGTTTTTCCGAGGTTTTCCCCTACTCTAAGGCAAATGTCAAATAATTAATGGCGAAAACTCGGCCTCATTTCGCAAAATACAATCTCCCTATTACCATTATCGTCGAGCTATATAACTTAGTACATTGTTCGATAAAGAAGCATAGTCTACCTGAAGAAAGGACCTAGGCAAATTTAGCGGATAACCATTTTTCGCCACACGAAGTTTCCTGAGTTGAGGTATAAATGTCTCTGAGGGTCGACAAATCCATTGCAATTACAGATATATCTGCAGCGTACTACAGCCTTAGAAAAAAGTTTTGTCGCACAGATACTTTTTAAGTTCCAGGAAGGAGGCAGTGCGCATGATCAGAGGACGAGCGACCTGGTTCACAAGAGAACGACTATTTGAGGTAATAAGAGTTTTGTTTCGTTGCATGTCTGAGCATGCGCACTACCTCCTTTCTGGGACTTAAAAAGTATCTGTGCGACAAAACTTTTTCCAAGACTGTACATCGTAAGATTGTAGTAGTCTCTAACGGGCTAAACAAGAAAAAACTAGAAAATGTTATAGCGGGTAATGCAGTGTTATATGGGGCTGCGTAGCGAACAGGCTTTCGAAATAATGAAGAAATTTATATTGTTTTAATTTCGAACGTTTTTGGGTTTTTGAATTAATTTGTGATTTTAAGACGAGGCAAACAGAACACAATTGACAATAAAACAGTAAAGTCACTGCGATTGATGTGGCTAAAAATAGTTCTTGTTGACGAGCATAGTCGAGAGAATTTCAAAATTTCAATAATTGCATATTTTTGTCCGTTTTCTAGATGCTTGTAGATTAGCGCTTTAAACAACATGAAAGGTCCTGAACGAGGTAATTTGGCGAAAAATTTTGATGGTTTTAGAGTCAGTGCTGTCAAGTTTTCGGGCACAGAGCGTACTCTGCATACATTTATATATCCTTCATGATGTAATTACGGGAGCAGTCCCCATTGCTTGTTCAAACTAATTGTCCCATGCAGCTAATGTGATGATGTCTGCCTGGCCGCCAGCCTATGTGTATGTGTCTGTCTGTGTATGTGTGTGTGTATAATACTATGCCAGAGTATTTTTAGTGTGCATTGGACCTACACATAAACTCCTCTCTCTCTCTCTCTCTCGCTCCCTCTCTCTGCGTCTGTCTCTTACTGGCTCTCTCTTTCCCTCTCTCTCATACCGCATCCTACATATCCAAAAACAAAACACACACAAAAAATCCTCTCGCATACACACACATACAAACAGACACACACATACACCCACATATATATACATACCGGCTATTTTTCAAAGGACAATAGCCTAGTCGCAAAAGTTGGCACAAATTGGAACGTTAATGGGAAGCGGGTATGTGAACAGCAGTGACCCCTGTATGTATGCAGCCCGCAGGTTGTTGATAGCAGTGTGAGGGTGGAAGGGTGGACTAAAGAGTAGGAGGAGGGGGGTTAGGCTCCAGGCCAAATGCCAACTCGTGCATGACGAACCGTACAGTCGAATAATATACGGACCTGCTGCAATGAGAGAGACATGGCGGACGGCGGGGGGAGGGGAAATGAGCAATACTCGAAATATTGTAATTATAATAATTAAATACCGGAAAGTGGGCAAAATATAGCATCAAGAGTAATAATAGTCTGTTGTGTGCTGTAGAGAATGCCAATTTTTTTTTATTAAATGAAAAGTCATTAGTGCTACTAATTAAATGACATTTCTATTGGAATTCAATTTCCAAGCACACACACACACATACATTCGCGTACGACTTCTGGGAAATGCCAAACAGGAGGATCGCTGAATAAATTATTGTGACATATTTCATCGCATAGATTTATATGTCAAAAGAATTAATTGTACATTCAAGCGTTCTTTTAATATTTTATTTTAATATTGGAACACATTTTTACGCTGACATTTTAGGGAGAGACAATAATTAATTCTGTGGGTTTCCGATAGTTCGCATCCAGTAACGCTTTCAACAGGACTGCGCATACCATTTCCTTTACAAAACCACATTAGAAAAAATCACGTACATATCAAATGTCAAGTTTATTTGGAATTTAAATTGTAATTTTTCTAGGTGAAAATACGTTAAGAACTGAAGTCAAATTTGCTCTTTTGGTAGAGCGAAGTACTATTTCCTGAAAAGAGTCCGGGCTCAAACTCAGGTAAAGGCTTGCTTCGTAATACATTCAAGAAGTACTGTGGGATTTATTTAGCCTAATACGAAATTTAGTGCTGGTTCTTTCCCTGCGGTAAACGTCTGCCGAAGTATAATATTTCTAGGTGAAAATACGATAAGAATTGAAGTCAAATTTGCTCTTTTGGTAGACCGACGTACTATTCCGATAAAAGAGTCCGGGTTCAAACTCGGTTAAAAGAGTGATATCGTCTTGTTATATTATGATTTTTCTACAATATAGTAGTTATCCTTCACCCAAAGAAATTTCCCTCCTCCATAAATCCCTATCTTCAGCATTTTATTTAGTAAGATCTCTTTTGGTTATACTCCTTCTGAAGCCATCCATCCATTGTTCTCTTGGTTTTTCTCTTCTCCTTCTTTCTGCAGCCTACTCCAGTATCATCTTCGGTATTCTTTCGTGTTTCATCCTCTTCATGTTCAAATAATTTTAATCTTCTTTCTTCAGTTACTTCAGTAACGTTCTTTTCTACATCTATAATTTCTCTAATTCTTTCATTTCTAATTTTTTCCTTCTTGATTTTCTTGCTGCTCTCCGCCAGAAGTCCATTTCATTAACCATAATTTGTTTTCATACATTCTGTCTAATGTCCAAGATTCTATCAGCACTAAATTCCGTAGTAGGCTAAATAAATCCCAAAGTAGTTCTTGAAGTTATTACGAAATTAGATATCAAGCCTTTACCTGAATCTGAACCCGGGCTCTTTTGAGGGAATAGAAGTCTTCGTAGCTCTACCGAAAGTGATATCTAATTTCGTAATAACTTCAAGAATTACTCTGGGATTTATTTGGCCTACTACGAAATTTAGTGCTGGCCCTTTTCCTACGGTAAAAGGCTAGTAGAGTCTGGTTATAACCACATCACATCATCCTTGTGCCACGATAGAAAAAACATGGCAATTCTACTTCTCTATTCCTTCACGTTTCAATGGTGTGTAAACAGACACCTCAAACTTCTACAATTAAATTTGAGGACACAAAACTCTTTTACTGAAGTTACAAGATGTAACAGTTGTGATCTGACCACAATCTTAGTAGCCTACATAAGTATTTTTACTTTATTTACTCTAAATCGTACGTAGATTTTTAACCTTATTAAGGTCGTGGTCTGGAAAATTCTTAAAGAAATGCTAAATACGTCGGTAAATTGTATTCAAAATAAATCCGTAGGGCGACAGCCCATCTAGGTCCAAGGCCGATAAGCCGGCTACTGACCTCACGTACATATGTCTCAGCAGAGGTCAACGATCATCAAACCAGAATGGAGATATTGTGATGATTCCCCCAGCGTTATAGCTGGTTTTATTAACCGGATTTCGGTATTTATCGTAGCTCCCAGAATTCATCACGATCTGACTGGGCACCGGTACCATACACTGGCCGAAATTTTATGCGAAAATTCCTTCCCCATAAGGACTCGAACCGTTCGTAAAGCGTTCGTAAAAAAATGTGTAAAATATGGGGTGATTCTCGACTAATGATCCGCGCTTTACGAATCAGTTCTATAGCCCATTTTGAAGATAAAATGTCGTATGAACATTCGTCCGATTATCATTAGTTTGAAAATGATTCGTATAATTCCAAACGTCATACTGTGAATCAGGCTTTGGAGTTGAATCGTAATAGAAACACTGGAATGTAAATTAAACGGAGGGTTGCGCTGCGACGTGAAGTACGGAGAAGAAGGAGAAGATAGGTCTGGTGATTATCAGCTGCGCTTATCAGGGACAGCCGTGCCGAGGTACGGAATGCTACGCGCGTGGCATTCACATCTGTGCGGCTAACTGCATTGAAGTTGAAGAAGGGATATTTGAAAATCTGCTTCCAAACTGAGATATGTTTATTTTATGATTTAGTACGGTATTTTTAATTAATATTTCTGTGTATTTTAGAAGAATAATGAATCCTTAGTTCTGCTCAAAGGCACTGTTACTTTCCTAGGATTCAATCAGCTGTAACTTCTTAACGGTTGATAATCGGACATATAGAACTGATTCTTAAAATTCGGGTCATTAGTCGTGAATCACCCTGCATAACTTGTGCTTGGTTTTAGCAAAATGATTATGTTGTGTTTCGGATTATTAAATGGGGCTCTAAAAATTGTCCAACATTTGAGGATGCGGAATTATGTTTATTTATAGACTGTAAACTTTGCATGTCACAATTATCATATCGATAGTAGAGAACCAGACTGTTCTAAGTCCAACTTTTTATAAGAAAGAAATCTGTCTTTCATTGTGTTCCAGTTCTATCTGCATATATGAATCTAACAAAATTGTAAATATTTCTCTCCATAAGGTTGCTATGAAGCTATTCCAAATTGTTTCATGATGCTTTGAATGTCAGGAGCTTAAAATAGCTCAGCTCTCCTGAAAAAAAAAATAGTAAAATGGACTTGGAACAGTCTGGTTCTGAGCCATCGATATTAAGAGGTATATTTATGATTATTAAAATTATAATTTTAATCTAGGAAATTAAGCAGTAAATATAAATTTCCTCCAATGGAAATAAAATTATTCGTTGATATGTAGCATATTTATAGACAGACTTAATCGAACTTAAAATGATAATAAACTTTCTATAAAATTGAAGGTAAAAAGTATCCACAGACTCTGAAATAAATGTCAAGTTAAAAGTTTGCAAAACTTGCAAAACTTCATCTAAGTACTATAATAACGACAATGACGATGACGATGGTAATGATGAAAAAGAAGAAGAAAATGCTCATGAATTGTGAAATGGTAATGATAAAGAAGAACATGATGACGAGGTAGATTATGATTATTAAGGCCATTGAGAAGAGGGAACTGGATTTCCAGCACATGTTATTACGTGGGAAAGATATCTGACGTGTATTTAATTTAATATCACGTGTTTTAGACAAAGGTTTCTGGAATAAAAATATCGATAAACACATATTATGTAGACATGGCTCATGCAGTAACTTATGAAGCCTTTTCTAATTCAAGGTGAGGTCGGTAGCGAGGATATGGAAGAGGAGGTAAACTGAGCTCACGCAAGGAACAGGTTGGAAGCGGTCTGAACCGGCTGTCTTGACTATAATTTCTACAGTTCAAAGAAAATATAAACCATTGTCACCTCACTGCTTCAAGGAGATCGTACGGTACATCCAAATTATTTATTTTCTAATTTTAACTCACATCATGCACGAAGCACTGTCTCACAATTTTACTTCTTTGAAGTAAAATTAAGGAATCATAGAGATTTATTGACACAAAATTAAGAGAAATAGTGACTTTATATGAATCGAGGATTGCAGAAACAGCACATGTCATGAAAACTAAATTTTTCAGTGGACACAAAAAACGGTATTACTGGTGGTAGACCACATCATTGGTTATAGTACTGGTTTCTTCAGACAGAAACCTAATAGATGTGTCGTTTTATACCAAATTTATTGGAATCTAATGAATTGTTAATGAAATAAATCAATATATATTAGTTTGACGTGCTGTTTCTGCAAGGAATCAAAATTGTAGTATAATAATTTCAGTTCAATTAAAGTTTATTTGTCAAATTAGGGATATAACATATGCATAGGCCTACTGTGTACTTATTACATAAGTTAAACATATAAATGAACTTATATTTCCACAATAGGCCACTGAAGAATATTATTGTAAAATTCTTGATATTCATGTGGTATGTAACGCATTAGTTTGCGTATGTCATCACGCTTCGCTCTTTGAATTGGCACGATTTTGTCTGGATATGCCAATGAAGAAGGTAAATATGGTATTCTCCTTTGTACTTACAAGCAAAAATTCTCATGGGGGCAGATAACAAAATTAATCTTCTTTCTTCCATCATTTTAATAATGTCAAAAGAAGTGCTTACACAAATTTTGGCCACTCGAGCGCAATTACGAAGGCCGTAAAAAAATAAGTTTCCCTGGGGCCGTTTACAGAAAGAGAACAAAAGTTCATGTAAAGTTTTATTGGAACAGATATATGAATTGTTGAGTTATTTTTCAACGTATTCCCCACCAGAATTGAGACATTTGTCATTCAGTGGGATCAATTTTTGTATCCTTGTGTCGTAGATGTCTGCCGTCTGGAATCGGAACCAATGTGTCGGCACATATCTTTGACAAGAGTTGTTTCTGCGCGCTTCCAGGATTTCACAGGTCTCCAAACGTGAGATAGCTATACTGACATATGTGGTTTCTGCATGGAATGATAGTCATACATCAACAGTTCATGAAACTCAAATAAACTCATTTCGCTACAAACCGTGACATGTGCTGTTTCTGCAATCCCTGATTCATATAAATTCTCTTTTGTTATTGTCTTGTACACTAAACTGTTTAGGCTGCATGTTACTCTTATTCTGCGAAGGATTTTTAGATTTAACACAAACATTTAATAATTAAATTCGTATAGTCTATTGCTATTATTGTTACAGTAGAATTTCATCATTATATATATATATATATATATATATATATATATATATATATAATGGTGGAAAAAATTACTCAAGGCACATCCACATCGAAAAACAAGAGCACAGTTCTTAGAAAACAGATAAAATATCTTTAATAAGCTTCCGGAAGTCCAATCTGGTTTCGCTGAACTTCTAGCTTTCGTAAAACAGCCGTTTAAGAAAGTTACTCAGCAATACGTATAACAGTTATATTACCGGTTGTTCTGTATAGTTATGCAACTTGGACTCTCACTTTGAGATAGGAATAGAGGCTAAGGGTGCTTAGAAACATATTCGGGGCTAAGATTGATGAAGTTACAGAAGAATGGAGAAATTTACACAACGCAGAATTCCACACATTGTAATCTTCACTTGCCGCGAAACCAGGTGGCCCGGGTTCGATTCCCGGTCGGGGCAAGTTACCTAGTTGAGGTTTTTTCCGGGGTTTTCCCTCAAACAAATATGAGCAAATGCTGGGTAACTTTCGGTACTGGACCCCGGACTCATTTCACCGGCATTATCACCTTCATCTCATTCAGAAGCTAAATAACCTAAGCTGTTGATAAAGCGTCGTAAAATAACCTAGTTAAAAATGTAATCTTCACTTGACATAAATAGGAACATTAAATCCAGACGTTTGTGATGGGCAGGGCATGTAGCACGTATGGATGGGTCTAAAACTGCATATAGAGTGTTAGTTGGGAAAAGCAGACCGAGACGTAGATGGGAGGATAATAATAAAATGGATTTGAGGGCGGTGGGATATGACGGTAGGTTATGGATTAATCTTGCTCAGGAAAGGAACCAATGACAGGCTTATGTGAGGGCGGCAATGAACCTCCGGGTTCTCTAAAAGTTATTTGTAAGTAAGTAGGCTACTCAGCAATATGTATAGTATCTAGCAATAGGAAGAAAGAATGATGATATATTTTTTTTAATTCTTAATGGCTTCAATGTACAATTTTAATTCATAAAAAATTATACCAAGGAGTGCTTTTTTTTTAATTTCGCCGTGTACATATTTTTCTATTTTGGATTCTCCGGTTACAAAATCATACATCTTTACCATTTATAAACTATTCTTTTGTGAAAATTGCCTAAAATTTACGATCCCAATGTAGCCTATATTTGTTCTTTACAAAGAGAAATGCTTCGTCTTCAGAAATTCCTATCCTTCAATTCATATCGACACAAGATCTCATCTTGCAACATTTCACAATTCGACACAAAAGTATACTATATTACAGTTTGCAAGCATGTTCCTTCTGCCTTTCTTTTTAATATTTTGATTGTAACGGGGGACAGTTGAGGGTTGGAAATTCCATTGTAACAAAAGCAAAATTTATCGGAAAGTTGAAAGATTAGTTTGTCAGGTAGGATGCCACGAAACCATATTACATGTAGCATTATTTTATTTTTTTCTCAACAGACAAATAACTTGGAAATACAGTGAAACCTCTCATTTACGGACATCAAGGAGACGTAACAATCTTTCCGCATCTGGGAGGTGTCCTTTATTGGGAGGGAGGCTCCCCAATATAACAGTAAATTTATAATATGCATTATGTATCCGTTCACGCTTTAAATTAAATGTATTACTGTAGTTTAATTCTAAATACAGTATACTACAGTAAATTCTTTGCAACTTTAACTACAGTAGATAAGACCGAAAGTGGAAAATACAGTACTGTGCCATGCAATTTTATTTTATATCTACAGTTATGCTGTACTGTAATTTACAGTTTTCAACTTAACATTTACGTTCATGTGCCATATCTCTCGAACTCTCGAAACAAAACTGATTGAAGTGAAGAGAATAATACTACTAACCCTATCATGTGCCGAATAAAATCTCACGATCGCGGAAACCTTGGGCCCATCAGACAGGTTAAATGTTATGATTTCGTTTATCCACCCGCTTCCAGCTAACAAGGGGTAGCCGGCTGGGCTAGTGGTAGCCTACGAGACCCTTATTGTCTTCTTTCATGTTAAGGAATTTTTGTACAGTTCTCAAAACTATAAATTTTCCATTTTTGTAACACATTAGGTCTTGAAATCCAAGTTCTGTCCGCAGTCAGGCGGTAAAGCAAGCTTTAGGACTGTGAAACAGCTGTCCGTGTCCGTGTCTGAGAGTGTCCGTAAACGAGAGTTAAATTTATCATTATTGCGATATTATTTCAGTTGGGACATAAAAATCTGTCCGTATATGAGGAGTGTCAGTATCATGGAGGTGTCCGTAAGGAGAGGTTTCACTGTACCAGATTCTACGAAGCAACATATATAAAAGGAACTATTATGCAGGTTAGCATAATATATGCACTAAAGCCTGAAAAAAGGACATAATATGCAATATAAAAGTCTAAAAATATGTGCTATTAAATCTAAAATCTTCAAAATATGCAATATGGATTTACTCCCGAAAAGAATGAAATATGCAAATATGCACAGAAAAAGTACGGTTATTTGGAATCGATATTATAAAACGAATTTTTGCAAAGTTTGATAAGTATAACAAGCTTATATAAAAAAATGGATGTGCATCTACTTATAACAATATCCGGGCTCTACTTTATATCAATATTTTTCTTTCCACTTTAAAATAGCCACCTTCTAATATTTCAGTGAAAGTTCTCAAAGTAACTGTACATCAGAAGAAAATCTATATAGCTCGCGCAAGAAACGACTACCGAAAACAGTAGTGGCGTTACTGTCTGTTTTAACGTGTGTATGTAGGCACGCCGAGGGAGCGATAGGTACGGGCCTATGGATTTTATTTATTTTAGTAGGTTATTTTACGACGCTTTATCAACAGCTTACGTTATTTAGCGTCTGAATGAGATGCAGGTGATAATACTGGTGAAATGAGTCCGAGGTCCAACACAGAAAGTTACTCAGCATTTGCTCATATTAAGTTGAGGGAAAACCCCGGAAAAAACCTCAACCAGGTAACTTGCCCCGACCGGGCCATCTGGTTTCGCGGCTAGACGCGCTAACCGTTACTCCACAGGTGTGGACGGGCCGATGGAAGTACTGCCTCTTCCAAGAAGATGAACAGATGGGGACATCACCTGTGGAAATGAAGAGCGAAGCAAGAGAAAAATTCGAAGCGAATTAAACGCGCAAAATTATGTTTACGAATAAAATAATGATACTCTGCGAGGGGAACACTCCATCATTCCATAATAAAATAAACGCACTTGGAACAAGACACGTATTCACATGCAGTGGAACTGAAACTAAAACCGTAATGTAACTATCACAATGCAAGACTGATTCTATCGATGTCGTTTCTCTTCCGACTGTACTCTCAGTGTTGTCAACACATAAATTGTATCCCCATCAGTATAACACCTGGAAATGCGTCAGAATCCGTCAAAATTAAAAAATATGACCCAATAAATAAATATATAAAGCAAATTTTAACCCAACTTACTTACCAATCCTGATTAAAATAATAATTTATCAACATCTAACTTGATTACTAGGAAATCTGAAACAGGGGATTCTTAAACGTAGTACGGAACAGGCAGGGCTGTTCAAATAAAAAGTAAAATCTCCCAAAAATTAAACAATTAAAACTGACAGCAGCTAAAAATGTCAATAGACGATGTAAATCGTAATTTCCGCCAGAAAATCCGTCACCCGTCAAAGCCATTTTTTCCCGTCCGCTACATTGAAATTCCGTCAAATTCCGTCCAGTTGGCAACACTGTGTACTCTTGAATATCATTCAAGTTATCTCGTGACCTTTCCTGTCGTCCGCTCTTCCTTATCGAATTGTTTCGTTCGCATTCCTATCATCGGTAATCCCTGCTTGCGAGACCTATACCTAGAAATCAGGTCAGGGTACATGTTTATAATGGACCTGATCCTTTGTAATGGCTGGCACAATGTAAGAATAAGACAACAATTTCTTTATTATTTTAGACTTCGGAAATGTTTATTTTTTGTTTACACATAAGTACAGACGTGGACAAATTATTAGACTAAATTAATTATATGTGCAACGAAGCTGTATTTATCGGTAGAAATAATGAACAAAAATGTATTTTGCACAGATATAATGAACAGAAAATTGAGTCTTGAGGTTACTAATATTTTGTGAACATGTCCTTATTCTTTATTAACACGTTCATTTTATCAGGGATGCTGGAAATCAAAGTTTGACACTTTTTTCGAATATTAGCATTATTTAACCAGATATCAGACAGTGCTTAAATGAGTCCATGTTTTGTTGTAAGCCTCTTTTTGTTCACTTTCTTCTTCAGTATAGATCACAGATTTTCAAATTCGTTCATGTCCGGTCTTCTTGCAGGCCATGGGAGAATATCTTCTGCAGTATATAATTAAAACATCAGTAGTACCAACATAGCCAGTAAAAAATATACTTGTAACCATTGGAAAGATATACCAGAAGATGTAAACTATCATATTTACACCAATAGAGACTCTGTGAATTATACTCATTGTTGATATGACGAATTATATTATATATATTATTTTAATGTACCGAAGTACATATGATATTTTCATGCAGATATTCTGCGTCATCATACGATGAAAGAGTAATGGAACGGAGAAAAATTCTCTCCGGCGCCGGGATTTGAACCCGGGTTTTCAGCTCTACGTGCTGATGCTTTATCCACTAAGCCACACCGGATACAACTCCGGCGGCGAACAGAATCGTCTCAGATTAAGCTCCAACTCTTGGGTTCCCTCTAGTGGCCGCCCTCTGCACTACGTCATAGATGTCTATGAACGTAGGACCGAAGTCCACACATGTGCTGAGGTGCACTCGTTATGAGTGACTAGTTGGCCGGGTTCAAATCCCGGCGCCGGAGAGAATTTTTCTCCGTTCCATTACTCTTTCATCGAATTATATTATGTTTCCAAGAAAAAGGTTTGGTATAATAATTTGTCCACGTCTGTATAAACCATAGTAATTCTAGTCTTCTGTGTCCATACTTCACCTCATCCCGTTATTTCTTTTGATTTGCGACTGGACCGCATTCTATACATGCTGACAAATCTTAAACGTACCTTCTTCCTGTGTTCGTAGTATAATGCTATAGGGATAAGCTGCAGATTCATGCGCTGGGGTCTGAATTGGGGGGTGAAAAGGTCGTAGAAGGGGGTGAATGCGAGCAATACTTACGTAGAGTCGATTGGGGTCGTAGAGTCGGGATTCCCAGGAACATTACTCGTGATCCCCGTACTTGGATTTCCGGCCAATTCCCGACAATCCCTTTCCGGTGTAACCTCTTCCGAGATGCTCCTTTCCTCCCCACTGCAGCGATAAAACGCTCCAGACGGGGGCGCTCGGCTGCAACGACTCCGCAAATAGCGCTGCACTGTTATAAAGAGAAGAAATATATCGTAGATGAATTTCTCGATGCATAGACTGTGTTACACAACACCGATTTCTTTTTCTTTTTTTTTCCTTTCATCCATTCAAAAGACACGTTATTTCTCTGCTGAGATACAGTAGCGGCATTTAAGCACGTTGGGAGGGTACCGTGCAATTGTTAGCGTGCATGGTTTCCTTTTGTAATGTGTCCAACATAAATTTAGAGCATCTTCGTATCGTATATTTCATAACCTGGAGTTACCTCAATGTTATGTAGCCTACGTATAAAAGAAAGCCGATTATAGAACTCACAGAATTAGTTTTTCCATTATCTATATCAGTGATTATCAACAGGGGGGCCGCAGTCCCTCGAGGGTCCGCATAGCAGTTAATGCGGAACCAAGAACAAAAAATAATAATAACATATTGTAAATAATAATAATAATAATAATAATAATAATAATAATAATAATAATAATAATGACAAAAATAATAATGATTTTAAAAGCTGTTTTGTGAACATTTAAACATACAACTATTTTGCATTATTTAAGTACATAATTTGTCTTTATAATGATAATATTTATAATAAATATATAAATAAATAAATAAGTTATTCCGTTCTACATTCTGCTCCAGTGTTTCTGAAGCTTTTGGATGAGGTTCCCTTTTTCTTTATATCAGACTTACTTTACTGCACCTTCTTCCTGGCTTTAGGTGTAAAATGTAGAACATTAGTGTGAAACTTAATTTATTTCTAAAACATTACAATGACCTAAATGGATTAATGTTGGGTCGATACGATATTGTTAATGAATGTAGGTCTGGAGTAACATGCAGTGTATTTTAAATTGTTAATCATGCAAATAAATTAAATAACATTTTGTTAAATTTAAAGCTTACTATAATAAATAGTAATAATAAATTAATTAATAGTATGTAATATAAGTTATATATATATATTTATTACTATTATTATTATTATTATTATTATTATTAATGGGTTACATCAGCTGCTTGTTTATGATGACGTGAATATATTAGGAGAAAATTAAAAAAACGATTAGGGAAAACACGGGAGTTTTACTTGAAGCAAGTAAGGAGATAGATTTGGAAGTAAATCCCGAAAAGGCAAAGTAAATGATTATGTCTTGTGACCAGAATATTGTACGAAATGGAAATATAAAAATTGGAATTTTTTCCTTTGAAAAGTGAAAAAGTTCAAATATCTAGGAGCAACAGTAAGAAATATAAATGACACTCGAGAGGAAATTAAGAGCAGAATAAATATAGTAAATTCCTGTTATTATTCGGTTGAGAAGCTTTTGTCATCCAGTCTGCTCTCAAGAAACCTGAAAGTTAGACTTTATAAAACAGTTACATTACCGGTTCTTCTGTATGGTTTTGAAACTTGGACTCTCACTTTGAGAGAGGAACAGAGGTTAAGGGTGTTCGAGAATAAAGTGCTTAGGAAAATATTTGGGGCTAAGAGGACTGAAGTTACAGGAAAATGGAGAAAGTTGCACAACGTAGAATTGCACGCATTGTAGTCCTCGCCTGACATAATTGGGAATATTAAATCCAGACATTTGAGATGGTCAGGGCTTGTAGATATAGTTGGAAGGCCGGAGAGAAAGAGACCTGTGGGAAGGCCGAGACGTATATGGGATGATAATATAAAAATGGATTTGAGGGAGGTGGGATATAATGGTATAGACTGGATTAATTTTGCTCAGGATAGGGACCGATGACGGACTTATATGAGGGCGACAATGAACCTCCGGATTCCTTAAAAAGCCATTTGTAAGTAAGTTGTAAGTATTATTATTGTCGTCATCATATCATCATCCTAATCATTGCTAAATTATCTCAACTAAAATATTCGACAGCTAAATCATCCATACAGTTTTATTTTCCAGCGTTTCCTCCGAAAACAGGAATCAAGAAGAAAATCATCTTATTTCTATCCGAGTAACCGGTAATTTTGGATGTATTTTAAGGCGACTTTATCATTGATTAAAAATTATTTTATTTCATGTTTATTCTTATCGTTTAAATTGATCCGTAAACTCTGAATGTACACAAAATTTGTCAAAAAGATTAGGGTAAGTCACTGTACATAGAGATATGAACATGTTCCAGTAAAAAATAAATTAATCTATGGTCATTAAATCATGTATTTCGGTGGAAATATCAGACTAGATATTTATATCTTATGGCAAGAATATAAATATACCGAATGATTGGGGAAATGTCCGTAACGGAATAAAATTTGATCCTCGAGTTCATTGAAATATCATCGTCGCTTCTGATATTTGAACCCTAATTCTTTAATGCGGTGAACTGTGGCCAATGTCATACACAGCATGGACATACGGTTCATAGCTCACCTGGAAGTGGAAGCACCTGCCTAACCAAGTGGGACATCGCCCGGTTCCCACAACCCGGGACGGGAAGTTTTGCCAAATGTGACGTCAGGAACGCCTCCGCCCGGCCATTCACGTACTGGGCGAGGTATGGGAACGACGACGTCCACAACTCTGTGTCCTAATACAGTGAGGTCACCTAAAACGTAGACCTCCTCATTCGCCGATATTCCACAACCTGTCTAGAAATATAATAATTCTAGCACAGCTTTGTCATCATCATCATCATCATCATCATCATCATCATCATCATCATCATCATCACTAGGTGGCGGATGTTGATGAAAAGCCATCTTATTTTTCACATTAGGACGATGCCTGTTAATATAGAAATCCTTTCTATGTTAATATCAACGTAAAAAAGTAATTTCTTATATTGCATTTTTTGACGTTTTTGAACTAATCGGTCATTTTGATATTTTTTTCGGCACTTTTTGTTCATTTTTAATACTTTGGAGAACTTTTAGATAATTTGGAATGTATTTTATTTTCTTCTTGACCGATAGGTCTGTTAAATCATTTCCCAACCAAATAGGTCAGTACTAGCCTAATTTCCTACTGAATAAGTGTATAACAGTGAAGTTTGAGTTTTATAGTTTGAAACAGACTCTAAAGCCCATCCCTCATTCTACTGAAGGCTTCACTTCACACAACGGAAGTAATATAAAATGCTTGATAGGAGCTTAGTTTAAGTGAGGACTTTGACCGCTACTGTTTTTTTTATCCGTACAAGGGTGTCTTTAGAATTTATGTTTGGAAGAGGGGAAACGTTCACCATGTCCTGGACAGGACGTTGTGTCCTCAACATGGTTCGAAAGGGATTTCCCCTGTAGTTGACAGTATTTTTAACACAAAGATTGCGAGAATGCACGTTACGCCAACAATTTGTTTTGTTATTCACACTCCCTCACCTGGAAGATCTGGTAACAAAAATGAAGCGCGGAAGGAGGAGGAGACGGAAAATGAAGGCACTGAAATGGACCACCCCTGATTGAAACACATTGCAAATCCTCATTAAAATCTATAGTTTTCCCTTAAAACCTTCATTTTGTTGCTTGTTCTTTTCTTTTATCTTAGCCAAATTCCAGGAAGTTTCCTCCTCTCTCCGAGATTTGCAGGACAGTCATTAAAACAAGGTGACTAATTTTTAAGAAGTTGTGGTACGAGTACAATGAATAATATTTAAATGTCATTTTCTTTTAATTTCATGTCATTTTTCCATTAGTTTAAGGGCATTTTAATGATCATTTTAAGTAGATTTTTAGGTCATCAACATCTGCCCCCCTAATCATAACCCATCTCCCTCCCATCTATGTCTGGATCTCCCCAAAGGTTTTTTCTCTCAGCTCTTCCAACTAACATTCTATATGCATTCTGGATTCACCTATACGTGATATATACCCACCCATCTCAAACGCCAGAATTTAATGTTTCTAATTATGTTAGATGAAGAATACAATGTGTGCAGTTCTGCGTTGTGTAACTTTCTCCATTCTCCTGTGACTTCATCCCTCTTATCCCCAAACATTTTCCTAAGCATTTTATTCTCGTACACCCTTAACTTCCGTTCCTCTCTTGAAGTAAAATTGCTGTGTTCTGTCTAATAGTTTGTGGATTTTCTCATAACATATTCCTATCATCCGCATAAACAAGTAGCTGATGTAACCCGTTAAATTCAAAACCCGCTCTGTTTTTCTGAACTTTCCTAATTATGTATTTGCTATCGTATCAAAATCATCATACACATCATGGTGTAGCTATCGATCTGTTCCAGTCGCACAGGGAACTCATCTTTCTATCTTCTCTCAGCACAGCCCATATATTGACGTTCGAAAGGTATGTACAGTAAAGCCAGTGAGCATTCCCTCACAGAATCTTTTCAACTTTTTGTTTTCGCCTGTTTTGTTTTTCTGGCTCATTAATTTTACTTCAATCTTCACATATACAGATATGCAGTGGAATCTTCCATTTTATTTTTAATTTCAAGTACCCAACTTCCCATGTATAAGTGGACTGGTTAAGCTTGCACTTGCACGGACGACTATTATCTTATCATTTATCAGCATATGACGTCAACATTTTTATACGCATTTCATTTGGAAACTGTCATCTATCAGGTAATGCAGTAACTAAAGGAATGGTGCTCTCCCTATATTCAACCTTAGGAACTTCATCTTACACAAAAACGTTACAATTTTTCCCGGTTTATAGGTCGAATATAATATTTCACGCCAAAAATTAATGGGTGCTTGTTTGAAACCAGAATCACACAACAACAGCACTTGGGCAAACCAAACTTTTTTGTATTACGTTGATTGAAGTGGCAAATACGCTAAAACGGTACAATTTGTAGCCAACGAAAAACAGTTTTTAAGGTGAATTATTATTAAACACAAAATTATTTTCACTTCTGCTTGCGAATTCTTTTTAAGCTCATAGTTTTCATGATACAGACGATTGCGCAAGTAGCCAGGCATGGTCTCTCTAGAGTATAGGGATTTATAAGTATGGACACTGCATGTCGGTACCTTTGATCTAACAGTGACTTATGTGAATGACCTTGAAACCAGCTGTACCTTCATCAGCGTGATGTTTTGCCTTTTTCCCTGGAGTTAGCGCTGATATCGCACCAGCAGTCGGCATCAGAAATACTTTTAACAGACTTCCAAGCGCATAGGGATTGCTGTTCCACCGTTCGCAGATGCTCGTTTATATTGACCTCTAGCATTTAGTGGAATTAAACGCTATTCTAGCGCATGCAAAGCCGAGAATTTCGCTCAGTGTCTCTTCTTCTTAATCTCTATTCACTGGTTTCCCTTTCTTATAAAGATTAGAGATCACTGCTTGCAAACCTTTCTTGTAATTGAAGAGTAAATTTTTACAGAATCAGTTTCACAATGGTCTGATTGACAGTACTGCTGGTTGTTTGATAAGAAATGAATGTGCTTAGAATCTCATTATTAACCACAACAATTTTAGTATTTTGAATAGCGATATTTGTTTAAAGGTATTCACCTACCCTTAATTTTTAATTTTTCTCCAAAAATTTGATTTCTTTTATTTTTATCTTTTTGAAAATTATATCAGTTTTGTTTCTATGTTCTTTGGTTAATTAATTAGCTGAGTTTTTATTGACCAGAAACACCTTTTTTTTAAACCGGAAGTGCAGTTCTGCAATTGTCAATCCGCCACATTCTGTCAATTTTATATATTTTTCATGCAATAACAATTCGAATTTGACGGTAGAGTTTGACTGTATTATTTTTCATACACTCAGGAAGCTGTATGTTAGGTTTTACAATTTTTCATGCCCTCAGAATTTAAATGATTTTTTTCCATGTTCAGTTTTATAGCATTTTGCAATACTAATGTTAACACAAAGTGTACTTATAATTGAGATATTTTCATCATTCTTGCACCAAAATGAAGCTGATTAAAGTAGCTAAGTGCCAAACTACAAACAGTGTCCTACTGCTTAAGAAAGTTAATTTAAAACTCCAAGAACCTGAATTCTTATATTTGAAATAAAAAAAATAAATTAAATTTTTTCTTAATGGGATATTAAAGGAAAAAACTATTTTTACAGCTTATTCTGTGTTCTTTGAGAAGTAAGAGAGTGAAAAAAAATGTTCTAGCGTAAAAACTGTGAAGCAAGAACTGAAACAAACAAATTTCAGTTTTCGCTTTAAAAATTGCCCCATTACCCCCCCCCCCCAAATATATCTGAGGGATTTATTTTTTTGTGAAAATCCTTCATTTTGTGTCAAGTAACCAGGGAAATGAGAGTTTTAAAAAATTTGATAGAAATTTGAAACTTTTCTCCCAAGGTTAGATAAGTATCTTAATGTAAACGCCATTAGAATAAACATACATTGACTTAGCTATTTAAATTTCCATACGCTTTGAGCTTTACAACAAGAAACACAAAAACTCTTACAACTGCTTTAAGAGCTCATCGCCAAATTCTGTTTGTTAAACGTGAGATTTTAGTTGCTGTGTAATAAAATGGAAAATGCATAGCAAAAGAAATCTTACTTCTGTATGACGGGTAACATAAACGAGGGAAAAGCCTAATCAGCGCACTCTGATACGTATAATCCCTACAGAACACTGCTACAACTGTGGCTTTATAAGCAACCCTAAAAAACAAGAACTGTATGTGGATAGCTAGCAGCTTGTTAAAACGGATCTAATTAAGTTCACCTTGTGGTGATGCTGAGAGAGAAAGAGAGAGATAGGAAGGTAAATTGGGATGAAAGAAGTCGCAGTAGCAGCATCCAGAACTGGAACGGAAGAGTGGCATGAAGAGGGTGGGAAATTGTGATGATGGAAAGAAGGAGGGTGCTAGACGAAGAGGGAATCCTCTGGTATCAAAACTCCAACCACTCTCCCTACGAAACCACCCCCTTCCAGCGCCCACAGGAGTCGTAGAATTGAAGAGAGAGAACGGGCGTTAAGAATGGTTCACAATGAGACTTAATGTTCAGTTTCTTTGAATTATTATTTCCTAAAGAAGCTGTAATCTATAAATACAAGTCTATACGTATCAAAAGAGTTAATGAAAATTCGTGAGGTTTTCTTTCCTTATCTTTTATTACCAGTAAGAATTGTACTAGTGTAGTCAATAATTTTGTGATCCATCGTCGTCGCTGCTGTACATTTTATCCAAGCATGCAGTACAAGTAGTGCTACTCGTCTACTGTTCACAGAAGACAAGTAATTACGCATGTGATTTTGTGAATAATGTTAACTGAATTGCGTTAAGATAATGGGAAGAAATTTATCATTATATCAGTGGTTGAAAGGTACTCAGTGAGGTTCGGATAAAGTACCTCTATTAGGATAGGCATCCTTGGTACGTGCGTTTTGTTTACAAACATTAATTATGGTCCGTCTCAGGACTCTGTGGAATAGAAAGACGAGAGAAGACATCTGCGCAAGTGGTATGTGGGAGGGATAGGGCCAATGACTGCTTGAACGAAGCGAGCAATCGCTTGCAGGAGGGGATAATTTCTATCTGAACTCTATATTCTACCACGAGCATCTTACCCCTTAGCGGACTCGAGCTGATGCAATACACTTCGGCACAGATAGACTCCGCCCCCATACGCGCGAAGTTAGTAAGTTCGAACTTAAACCCACGAGTATATATGATATGTTCATACCTGCACACTACACTCACTTCGCTATCAACTTACTCACTGCACTGGAACTATGAAACATTTCACTGACAATATCCTGATTTCACTAACACTTCAAAAAACATTTCATTGTCCAAATACTTTGCATTACCATTGTAAACTATAAAACTTCATTGATACAAACACACTTCTTCACTGATACAACACTTCAAATAACAAAACATCAATTACACCCTTATTATTCCATAAACTCCTACTTACTATACTAACTTCAAAATCGCTAGCCTAGACCTTATTGCAAGCTACTCGTATTTTTAGCACGTTCACTATAACTCACACCCTTTCACTTTAAATCAATCTCTTTTCTCTGCAACTATAACTCTCAGAATTTGCTTTGAAGCACTTTCACTACAACACACTGCACACCCAATATAAATCACTGGAGATCCACTATGTTTCTCTGCTTACTCACTATACTTGTAAAGCAACAAAATAGTGTGTACAATATATTACCGTCTTAAGCCTATTTTAAAATACATTTTTTGTTATTGGTAAAGCCTTTAGTAAGTCTGCAGGTAGAGCAGTCCAGTCCCTGATAGTACGATTGAGAAAAGAAAACTTTGCAGTGTCCGTCCTCTGTCTTCTTTCCCGCAATTTTTGTAAGTGATCGTTCCTATTTAAATCAGTGACGTCTATTAAATGTGAGTGTTATTACGATGCAAGCAATGTAACTAAATACTCCTTTGTTATTATTGTTACTATAATACTTAATAAATTGTTATAGCTAGATTACTTAGAAAATGCAGCTATGGTGGAAACCTTAACTAATTTACTTCTCCCACACTCGTTGCGTCTTCCACTCTGTGCGTTCCTCGACGTCGATCACCAATCAGATTCTGTGTC
This sequence comes from Periplaneta americana, assembly GCF_040183065.1. NCBI lineage: Eukaryota > Metazoa > Arthropoda > Insecta > Blattodea > Blattidae > Periplaneta > Periplaneta americana. Next base: position 123,850,721 of record NC_091128.1, read on the forward strand.
TTAACCCAAGTTGGCGGTACTAGGCCGCTATTATCGTGACTCTCATTGGATTACGTTGTTTACTTGCGCTTCAACCGTACACTTTTGGTCAAAATACTTGTCCTCTATTTTCCACACATGCCCACATAATTTCCTCCATTTTTTGGGGAAATATTCATCCATGAGTTATGATCAAACACTATTTCTCACGTAAAGACATGCCAATACTCTGGTTATTACTTAAACACACAGCACTATTACTAGTATTAATTTTATTTATTTTATATTTCACTTCACTTCATTTTGGCGCAACTGTAGTCCTTACGAATTCAGCGTTCATCATGAACAAGAATTGCGGGAGGGGAGATTAGCGCATGCGCATTACAACTGCATTTACAAAGTGGTATCCCTGCCTATAGATCTAATAAGCTACACTCTAGAATCGTAATTTCATACTCGTAAATTTAAGTCAGTATTTGATTCAAGTACATGTCTATTTGATATGAGAATAAGTCATTGTTTTATATTATCAGATATGTCCACGTAATCATTTATAGCTATTGCAGGATAAAATAACCACTGCAGCAATAAAATTAATACGTGTAAAAATGCTTACGAACGGCTTGCCTTATAGGAATAAATTAAATTACAAACAATAAAATCGAAAATATGCTTTGTATTCTCAGCTGTTAAGAACACTGGCGTTAGTACTCGCGCGGATTACAATTTTATTGCAATTCAATCAAAAAACATGTAAATTACTAAATAGAAACGAGTACAATTACACTAAACATTCCAGACATATGAGTTAAACTGTAAAAGGAACGTACAAGACCCATTATTTAGTCCTGATAGCCCGACGACGCGAAAGAGGGGAAGTAATAGGAGTAGGAGGGAGAGCTCCGGAATAGAAATAAGGGAGAGCGGTCGGTAAAGGAATGCAGTACAGCTTAACTGTACTAGAAACATACCGCTCTACAGAACGCATGGCATCCGAGCGCTCTGAAGGCATGCGACTGACTAACCCAAACACCCCTTGGTGTAACTAAATGGACTCGCCTGACCGAGACGCACATTGCCAGCGATTGTCAGGACTGAATAATCGTACTGTACTGATAATTTTAAGCTGTCGGCATTGAAAGCGGAGATATGATGACGCAACAAACAGCAATGGATTACAAAATGTATGCCGCGCGTCTACTGGAGGGCTAGACATTCACAAATAGCTGGAATGTATTGAGGCGATCGTCTGAGACAACACAAAACGAAAGTAAGACGAGGAAAACGCATTAAGTCATTCTGAAAGAAAGTTAATTGTCGGTTTTTCTGCATAAAATCGAACCCCAGTCTGCAAGATTTGAATTCGGAAGCGTTACCATTTGAGCCACAGAGGAGAACAGCATCAATGTAATGGGATGTAAATTTTGTACAGAAAGTGGAAAGGAAGGACAAATGACGCGGAATATTGAAGGAACACACAAAAACTACCGTGCCATAACCTGTTAATTAAGGCTGAAAGAGTTTCGAAACACATCAATCGTCTTCCAGTCCCGCCACTCCGGCGTCATGCTTGAAGGTGCAGAAATTGATTTCGATATCCTTTATTTATAGACATGACCTAATGAGAAGCCATTAATTACATTGTCTTCCGCACTCCATCTCAAGTTTCAATTTGAGCATACGATTATCTGTACTGGAAGATGTTATCAACGCCTTTGTCCGTCTCTCTCAAAGGTTAGCATATCGGAATATCTAAAGCGGGTTTTCCTCCACACACATAAGTCTACTTTTAATCTGGCATTACGACAGACACCTGATTGAACTCTTATGACATGGCGTCGGCATGACGCGTTTCCTCCTCATAAACTACTGTACTCCAACCACGAGAAAGTCTCTGGGGAATGAGACGAAGCGGGGTAATGCTATGAAAGAATGTTGATGTCATAAGATGTCATAATGTCACACACGTGGGTACTCGTATCTCTATTGGCTAGCTCTCACAGCACAAATAATAACATTGATATACACATATTTATACTACCCTAGTTACAAAATTAGATCGCGGTTAGTCTCCTGATCTTTTAATCCCTCCATACAGGAAATAACATATGCAGGAGAGCGCATGGTTTTTAAACTGACGTTATAACGATAATATTATCTATCTATTTCGTTCCAATAGATGACGCAATAGTAAGCACATTCCTTTCACGGTTGATCTCCTGGTTAGAGAACAGTAAGTACATGAGATTTTTTTATAAACAGACTATAAAACAATAATATAAATTGTCATACTGTGGCATCTGTATACAGACTGTATAGAATGTAATGAAATACGGGGCAAAACTTCAGAAATTGATTCCCCATATATCGAGAATAATGGATTATAACTAGAGATGAACAAAACTAACTGCCGCTCTCGCTCGCTGTGTTCGTTGCATCGTGTCTCGGCTCGTCATTCTTGCTGCGCTTCGAGTCTCGCTCGTCATTCTCGAAATAGCATTTAGTCGGCGTGGAAAGATTTCGTAACTTTGAATAACATACATCATTGAAATAAATAACATAAATGTTTAAATGAGACAAAAAGACAAAACAGAACAGTATCTTAGTTATCAAAATGTTCTGGTCCTATTATATGATATGACCTATTGTTATATAAATAAAAAAAAAAAGCAATTCTCAAATAAATTTGCATTTCTAAGAAACATAAAACATGACATTAATATCTTTTTACTTACGATTGCACACTTGATCTTGAACATATGAAAAGAAAATCCCTAGCCTTTTAATAAGGGCTTAGTAATTAAATAAAGACTGGGGAATGGATTATTATACACTGAAAGGTAGAGATGTTTCAAATAGGCTACTTGATTGTTTATACATGTATATAACTGTGGCCAAAGTAGATAAAAGTTCAGTCAGGTATAAACAACTGTGGCGATTGAAGGCTGTTTGACTTCGGGAGATGATCAATATCGAGTCTCGGAAGACTCGGAAGTCTTTACGTCAAGGACGCGACGTAATACAACATTGTCTTGCGGATTTTCGGCTTTGCGGGCGCTGTTAGTCTCGATTTTTCGATCGTTGTTCATATCTAATTATATCAATCTGGAAATACTTAATTTCTGAGTTATACGTTTATTTGCTGCAAATATGATACACTCTGTTGACACTTCCTTATATCAGTAGTTGTTCAAAATGTCCACTCCCTGCCTGAATACAGACTCATCGTCTTGTTTAGTTCCAAACACCCTCTAAAATTCCTGGCATACTGGTATTGTCTAACAGGCTGCCACATTTTTTTACGGAAAGTTGCTGCATCATCCACAGCAGTCGAATATTCCAACTCAAAGTACCTTCACAGAAAATAGTCTAATAGGTTTAAATCAGGTGAGCGTGGAGGCCATGATAACGTGCATTGCTGACTGGGAACATAAATACTAAAATGTACAGGAGAGTACTAGTGGTATAACATACAAGAAAGCAGGCAATATGGCGTGATAGAAAAGAACGTGTATTGTGGATTTTCTATTCACGAACTTTGTGATTTTCATTTAATACGTAATCTATAGAGAGGCGAGCTGTGTCGCGAGCGCAGCGCTTCAACTTTGTCAAGAAAGCTTTGCTATTATTCGGCTTTCTGTGTGTTCAACGTCTGTCGTTGCTCAGAGATTGAGAACAATATGGAACTGGAAATTTGATCAGTGGCTGCTATAGGCATCCAACAAGAAAAACTCAGTGCGTAAAAACCAGCGGGCGTGACTGTCTCGCGCAGATGACCTATGCACCCGTTCCCAGCATGCTCTCACGCCTACTGCAGGGAGGTAAGAGGGGTATAGCATGCGCGCCGCGAGGAGTCCGAGCTGAGTTTTGCTTGTAGGATATCTATAGCTACTGTATAAATATAGCATTTTGTTGTATTAAAATGAAAGTTTGAGATAAAAGAAATGTTTAATAAGCTTTCCTGTTTAGTGTACTTTGCTGTGTCAGTTATAGAAACTGAACACCGCTTTGGTAGCTCAGTTGACAGAGCGCTGGCTTGCGAAGACTGCGGACCCGGATTCAAAAATCGGCGATGGAGCAGTCGTATTTGTGGTGAGAAAGCCGAGATTTCTGCGAGTTTTTCTCGAGGTTCTCGCGTTTTCCTCCATTCTACTGTCATTTTCCATTTCAATGTACTGCCTCTTCTTCATTTTTCCATTACACATTAGGCATAAAGCCTATTTCTGACATTCAGTTCAGGTTGGCACGCCATATTCTGGATTGGCCTTCTTTTCTTACACTGTGAAAATCTCAAGAAGAAGATGGACAAATGGAGGAACGAATCAAGATTGGTATGGGCTTCCGGCCGAAAATAATAATTGTGCCCATTGAGTAAACAAATAAATAAATAATAATAATAATAATAATAATAATAATAATAATAATAATAATAATAGTAATAATACTTTTATTCAATATATACATCAACTCCATCATCAGACATTGGCGACTAACAATTCATGGAAACATCCCGCTCTTCCGAAATTGTACCCTAGATACATTATTATATGCAGACGATCAGGTTCTTTATGCTACAAATGAAGACGAGCTGCAATACTCAACGTATCACCTGAATATAATAGCACAAAATTTCAAAATGGAAATTTCCCCAAACAAAACAAAAATTAAGGCGTTCCAAGGTAAACAGCCATTTAGGAGTAAAATTTGCATTGGAACCCATACGTTAGAACAGGTAAACTCATATAAATATTTAGGTTATAATTTGACATATTTATCTGTTACTGATATGTCTAAAAATATTCAACATTCTAATGGACCCTTAAGAACCATCAACCAGGTTTTTACAACCACGAAAACCAAAAACATACCAGGTTAAAAGCATATAAATTTCTAGCAAGACCTGTCCTCATGTATGATAGTGAGACCTGGACTGTCCGAAACTCAGATGCTCAACGCCTAACAATTGCGGAAATGAGATTTCTAAGGAGGACTGCCGGTTACAGCTTGCTTGACCACAAAAGGAATGAACTAATTACAAAATAATTGAAAATTACACCTATTTATGAACATCTTAACCACTATAGACTAAAATGGATTAACCATGTCAATAGGATGGACCGTTCCAGACTCCCAAGATAAATTCTCCGCTATATACCACATGGAAGACGATCTTTGGGACGCCCCCTGAAAAGATGGACGGAGACCATAACAGACCACTAGGCCTAATACCTGCAAGGACGATGGTGATGATGATGATGATGATGATGATGATGATGATGATGATAATAATAATAATAATAATAATAATAATAATAATAATAATCTCACCTCTTTGATACCCAACACGGGTAGGAATTATTTTCCTCACAGTCACACATGTGTTAAAACTTTTCTCTGAAATACTAGTCTCCAGACTCTAGAGAGGAACTTTCCGGCATTTTGAGAAGGCAAAAATCGTAAGTTGTTCCTTCAAAATCAGCTAATTGTGAGATATTCTTGAATGTTACGTTTCCCACACGGGGATCGATCCGGATTGCTATAGTAAGTGATAGAGCAGCTAACCATTCAGCCACGCGTAAAATACCTTCGTTTTATGTGGTCCGGTATTATACAGCCTTTTGTTCTTCTCCAGAAACATATAATGTTATTTCTGCCGTCTCTTCTATTAACTATTTTTAGGCCTACGGCATATAAGTCCATTCTTTGCAATAATAATGTCCTGTGTTGTATCAGATAGAGGTCCACTGTTGTGCAGATTCCACTTCATAGATGTTTCGCAATGCGTTCGTTTAGTAGTGTGTAGCTCAAGTGACAAATATGTAATGTCTTCCTCTTCTGCCTTACATGGATTAGATCTTACAACCTGTTTCGGTTTCGTTTCATCTCTATCTTGGACATCCTGCACCTCTACGGTCTTTGGCTTATATAACATCTCCATTTTAGGGATTTTGGTGTGGTCCATCCTATGTAAATGATCCCTGCCGTGTTTTATTTTATCATTTATTGCGTATTATATTTCTTGATTCTCGGTTTTACTATGTATATATTTATTATATCCTAAGAGATATCCAAGGAAATCCATTTCTGTAGCTTGTATATGCCCATAATCTTTTTTGTTTCATAATTCAGCATTTAGGCCTACCTCTGATTGAGGTTCTGTCTAATATATATATATATATTATCAGCCAGCACATCTCACTTGACGATATGTATGAGAGGAAGAACAATTGTTTGCATACATCTGAAGTCTGATTAGTAGATCGGCGATGTATGCATTGGAGGGGGAAAGGAACTGGCCACCCTATCCCATTATCTCCTGGCCTATTTGCCTCATGAGAGATGCCTTATTGGTGTTACTTATGAGATTCAAACCTGTATTCGGACAGTTGATTAAACAACAACAACAATCCAGGATTCACTACCATATAACAGAACCGAAATCGCCATAATTTATACAATTCTAATTTTGTATCTGTACGTGTTGTCTTAATGTTTTCCAAATGGTTCCATATATTATCATTCCAATCATATTGCTCTCTAAATTCAACGATATCCTTCCGATAGTTCATACTATATGGGGGCTTATAATTCCGGGGGCTCTTGTAGGATTCTCAGCTAAAGTGACACTTGTAAAAAAGATTGGAGAATGAATTTTTTTCGCACGATTTTTCAATTTACTTCAATTTTAAAAATTGCATTCCATATCATTTCATATAATTTTGTCTCATAAAGTAATACAACTCACTGCGGTTTCTTGTCCAATGTCAGTACCATCTTCGTTGCTGCAAAATCTATCCGTAGGTGTTGACTCGTCTCATCCTAATAGATGTACAGGTCTCAGTACAGAAGGACTTCGGTTAGGCACCCCTGAGAATTAAAAAATAAAACTATGATTTACTACAGTCCTAATGTAGGTTTGAGAAAATTAATATACTATATTATTTGTAATCGACGTTGACTAAAGTCTATTTATTATTATTATTATTATTATTATTATTATTATTATTATTATTATTATTATTATTATTATTATTAAGATAAGAAATGTGTCGAATGAAAGAGGATGTGCTTATAACTTGATGAAGACAGTAGCTGCTAATTATGTAAAAATTGTGGTGATATAGAGAATATGATTTAACAGCACCGTTAGAAATTAAAATAATTGAAAGATCAATAAGATTTATTTGACTAAGATTAATGTAGAATTGTTCTGTTAAGAGATTAGGAAATAAGTGGCGTTAAGTTATCAGATTTATTTCAATAAACTAATGTGCGCGTCATACAGTAGGCCTATGTCCAGACATAGAGTTACAGTATACAGGGCGATTCACGAGGAAAGGTAAAACATTTAGGATGTGAATTCTGAAGTCATTCTGAGTGAAAAAGTTCATATGAATATACTCGTAGGTCCATTTTCGAACGGTTACGGAGATATGGCTCTTTGATTTCACAAACATTTCTGAGATTCCATTGTACTAACTCGCATTTAGTGTAGAGACAGATAACGGACAAATGTAAAGTTTATATTCACGTATGCATACATATCTAATATTCTAGAAGTCAGGGTCGATGTTTTCGCACATTTTCAAAGGTACCTCCTTCTGCTTCAATGCACTTGCGCTCGGGCGTGAATCGCGCTCATCGCTCTGAAGAGTTGCACGTGGTTGTCTTTATGTCGCATCCAAAATACGGTCGATTAGCGCCTCTCTCGTTTCCCCGTTCCTTTGCTACACCGTCTTTAATCCAACCCCATAGACAGTAAATACTCTTCGATATGGTACCCTTCTGTTCGGAAAGCTTCGTTCATATTCAGCGACGGCACACAAGGAACTTCCATCGCACAAACCATAAACATACACAATATCGGCGTATTCTGCAGTCGAAAATTTATAAGGCATCTTGAAAAACACAACTTAACACTTCCGATAACTGTACCTGTATAACTACTATAATGTAGGTAGCTGACTGAACTGCTGTGAACTGATAAGTGATAGCGTATTTGTTGTGACATTTGTAATGCCCCACCACCCGGTTTGTTTCTCTTCTCTTCTCTTATCTACATCGCTCACAATGCAGATTCCAATGTTACGTCATTCATCGGTGACCTAATCTCACGTCAGCAGCATATGGTAACGTCTGATTCACATTGGGGCGAGACGTTTTACCAAAAAAATGCATCTAGCTCCGCCATCGTTCGAAAACGGACATATGTTCATATGAACTTTTTCACTCAAAATGGCCTAAGATATCGTATCCTAAATTGTTTACCTTTACTCGTGAATCACCCCGTATATGATAAGACCTATGTAGGCGTAGCGATTCTTGGTGAATGGTATATAAATTATTACTTAACGTCCCTTTTCAACTACAGAGGCTATAAAGATACTGTGAGATAATGATATATATATATGGAACAATGGTGGAATTATATTTAAAAAGAAACTGATATACTCGATCAAAATTTTCCCACAGTCTGTCAACACAATTTTGAAAAAAAAAAAAAAATGTTATTTGTTATAATTTACTTTTGTTTATCCGATTTTCACTACAAATGTTTATTTCAGTGTTCCTACATTGATTACAATGTAATTAATGAATTTGTATTTCATTTGATATCAAGTGATTTTAGAAAAGACTACAATGATGAGCCCATAATCTTTTCGAAATATGTTCAACGTATAATATGATAATATCCGTAAAAATCTAAATCATTGGCCATGTAACGAAAGAAATTACGATCAGATGAAATAGTCATCAATGGCCAAATAATCGAACAGTTAAAGATGTTGAATGATCTTGGAAGTAGCTACAATAGCACATGTTCATAAGGATCTCGTCATTGAAATTTCTAAACACACTAATATAAACGGAATAATTAGAAGATGATTTAGAAAAGATATGACAAGTCAAATCAGAATGAAACTACATAAAATAACAGCAAAATCAACATTGAAGTTTGGATCAAAAATCTTAACTCTCAAAAAGAATTACAAAAAGACAACAGATGGATTCCTTACTCCATTGGTAGGTTATCAGAAGAGATAAATAATAAGAGAACATTGAGAAGCAAGACATGTAGTATAAGATACAATGCAGTATATTATAGAACTGTGGAGGAAGGATGTAGGCCTATATTGAAAGTGATAGCTGAGAGATTTGCGAAGAGTTCACTGTGATTGAATTTACAGATAGAAGGCGGCAGTTGGACTGAGGGATGTAGGGAAACCACAGAAATGCTGGTCCGATCAATTTTGTTAAGTCCTTAAACGGGCCTTTAGGGCTGGCTGAGTTCTTGTTAGTTCTGGAGCAGATGAAATGTTTTATTTCTTATATGCAATTTTGTTATTTTTCAAAGACACAGCAAAGTATTCGTTGTAGCATATCTTAACAATATTTTCTCTTCTCCTTTCCAAGATTTCATATGGGGAGAAATTAACTGATCTTGCTCATCGACATTTTCAAAATTATTAGAAAGTATTTCTTCGTAAAGATATTCGTAAATTTATCTCTCAGAAATGTATGGGAAAACAACATGATCAGCACTTTCTTGAAGCAATCAACACGTGGCAACAACATTTTTTTTCAGCTTCTCACATTTATACAGAGCAGCCACACAAGAGAGGAACTACAGACCTACTGGAAATCGAGAAAGCCCAAGAAGAAAATGGACAAATGCAGGAACGAATCAAGATTGATATTAGTCCCCGGCGAAAATAACAATTGAGCCTTTTGAGTAAACAATAAATAAAAATATTAAAAGCAATGATGATGATGATGATGATGATGAATGATGATAATTACAAATGGCTTTTAGAGAACCCGAAGGTTCACTGCAGCCTTCACATAGGCCCGACATCTGTCCCTATCCTGAGCAAGATTAATCCAGTCCCTAGCATCATATCCCACCTCCCTCAAACACTATGTTTATGCATTTGTATATTCCCCCATACGTGCTATATGCCCTGCCTATCTCAAACGTCTGGATTTAAAGTTCCTAATTATGTTAGGTGAAGAATACAATGCTTGCAGTTCTGTGTTGTGTAAGTTTCTCCATTCTCCTGTGACTTCAACCCTCTTAGCCCCAAATATTTTTCTAAGCACCTTCTTCTCAAACACCCTTAGCCTCTGTTCCACTCTCAAAGTGAGAGTCCAAGTTTCACAACCACACAGAACAACCGGTAATGTGATGATAAGATATTTATTCGGGAACCAACTTTACAATTTTATTCATAGTTATGATGGACCTTTACATTTCGCAGCCGGTAATATAACTGATAAAAAAAAATAGTTTTTTTTAAGCAGACTGGGCGACAATAGCTTCTCTACCGAATAATAACAAGCACTTCCCATATTTATTTTGCGTTTAATTTCCTCTCGAATGTCTTTTATATTAATTTGTTACTGTTGCTCAGAGGTATTTTCATTTTTCAACCTTTTCAAAGGATAAATTTTCAATTATTATATTTCAATTTCGTACTATGTTCTAGTCACGAGACATACTCGTATACTTTCGTTTTTCGTGACTTACTATGATGATGATGATGATGATAATAATAATGATAATAATAATAATAATAATAATTTCCCCTCTTTGATACTAAACACAGGGACGAATTTTTTTCACTCACAGTCACACATGTTTTAAAACACTTTCCTTAAAAACTGATCTTCAAACTCTAGAGATGAACTTTTCGATATTTTGAGAAGCAAACATCGTAAACTGTGCCTTAAAAATCAATCATAACCAAAATTTCACGCTACTTACAGTAGAGCATCTCGTTTAGGCACAATGAAAACTTAAACAAAGTGCAGGTAACGAGCGAGGGGAGGACGAGCCGTACGATAAACACGAGGGATGCACAAGGTTTTAGTTACATTTATGGAGGAACATTAATTGAAATTATATTTTCCAAAAACACATAAAACAAAAGGACACAAATTGCATAACGTTATCATATACACATTTTAATAAACAAGCAATTGTAACGTTGAAATAAATCAATATAACAATCAAATTTTGCTACTTACATGATGTTGTTTCCAAGCAGCATTTTTTACGGTCATGAATTTCATTCTATGTATGGCTAACATAATATCACCGTCTTCTGTGGCGAATTAACAAAACTACAGTATATTGGTCTGAAGTGACAACACTATTTCCTAAACATAATTACAATAGGCTTACTCAGGAAGAATTCTTTTAATTTTTGACGTCATCCCTGACAAACACTTCAGTTCAATTAACTTAATAGTTCCCGCTTTGGACACCCTCTGCGGTGGTTGAGCGATCAGACGTTTAACCACGCAGGCGGCCCAGGTTCGAGTCCCGATCAGGTCTGAGATTTTTCATTGAAAATCCATAGTGACATTTGTGGCGGACAAGGTCGCAGTTGGGGGTTTTCTCGTTGTTCTCCCGTTTTTTTTCCCATATTAGGCTTCTACATCATTCCGTCACCATTTCTCCATTTCGTCATCATTCTACAGCATTCCCCCATAGAATTCCCCGATCGCAAGGAATCGCATGGCAGAGTATGACGATGCACGGAGGGGGCTAGCCTAGGGACGAGGAGTGTTTCCTGCACGAAATCTGGATACTCAGCGAACCTTAGTGTAATCAGCCGGTGTGGGTTTTGGAATGCGTCTAGCTTGAGGGGAAATGGTAGCAGAATTGGAAGTGTCTTGATTTTACAAAAGAAAGCCGTTAGAATTCTATGTCAATCAAAATATCTTGAACATTGTCGATCACTTTTCAATTACAGATATTTACAGTCATAAATATATATATATATATATATATATATATATATATATATATATATACACACACTCACACACACAACCTAGTCCTTTACACTCGACATAATATAAACAATTACTCATAAGTAGTCAATATACATGATCATGAAATTAGAAATAGTGAACAAATTAATATTCCATACTGTAGATTACATAAAACTAGTATAAATTTTTCTGTCATCGGGATGAAATTATATAGGGTGTCTCTAAATTAGACCGACAAAATAAGGGAGCAGATAGGTAACCTTCGTGGAAGCATATTTTGTTAAGAAACCCATGGGCTGCGACGCTTCATTTCATTGAAGAAGGCGGGAACGGATAATAATCACTCTTTTCAGTCCAAGAGGAGTGTGTTATTACTACTGACACTCGGTTTGTTTACGTCCGGAGCCCAGCATCATTTGGTATCGATGACAGCACGTTTGTTTACTTCCATTGGTACGACCTCTTGTTATCCGTGTTATTCGTCTACGTAGTTTAGTACTTGTACTGCACTCATTCTGTTGTAATGTTCAGTACAGTTTAATGCGTCGTTGGTTTCGTTTTTCTGTAAAGTATTTTTTCTTTGTTTGGGTTAACACACAGAATCGCTTGTTATTTGCACATACCTACTTACTTTATCCCTACCTGTAATTCCTTCTTGCACTGAAACGAAGCGTCGCAGCTCTTGGGTTCCTTAATAAAATATGCTTCCACGAAGATTATCTGCTCCCTAATTTTGTCGGTCTAATTTAGAGACACTCTGTATAATAAGCTTCCCAATCAATATTATAAGTTACCAACCAATAGTTTAAAAACTATATTTTATAATTGGCTTTTAATTTTAATCCTTTCTACTATGTAGATATGTTTCTTAACATAAATTCATATGAAATTGTTTTTAATAAATAAAGTTATTTGCATTTAGTTACAAATAATACATTAAGAGTGAAGTGTTTCCTTAATTTTTAGAGTTTCAAAATGTTTTGTGTTTTCATTCTAATTAAACTTTACTTGTCTTCAATTATATGCGTATTTTCAAATGTATGTTTTTTTACTTCAGTATTTGTGACGAAGCCTATCACTGTATGTTCAATGGCTTATTAAATTGAATTGAATTGAATTGAATTGATCATAACAATGGCAATGCTGAGCCATAGTGCTCCACTCCTGTAAATTCCATTCTATTCCATTTCCGCTTTGGACCATCCTCTTTCTCGTCTTCAAATTCACGCAAAGAGTTTAATAGCAGCACAATATAACTCAATGCTTTTTCTAGTCCTTATCGGAGAGTAAATATGGCATGCCACTGTGGTATGTCAAAATTCCTTCTTCGTGAAAAAATACAACATTTGCGAACAGAAAACGTGTTTTAGGAACATGTTCCGGGAAGAAGACGAAAACGTAGTGCACAAACATTGTTCGCGAAGAAAGTTCGCGTTGATCTGAACGAATCTTTACACCGACGTTCATCTTAGCGCATGTTTCAACAAAAGTGTTCTATAACAGATATTGTAAAAATATGTATGTAAATATTTGCCGTTCACATTGGACCGTTTATTTTTCACTTTAAAAGTGATAATGGCAAATAGCCTTCTTTACGTTAAGTGTGTTGTGAACCAACCTTTATGTTACGGTGAAGCCTACCACCATCTCTCTCTCTCTCTCTCTCTCTCTCTCTCTCTCTCGTCGATGCTGGTGGTGGTGGTGCGCACACATACACATTCACCCACTCACTCACTGCTCCTGCTACTGGTTTTATTTGGTTGGGTTGGGCTAATGAGCATGTTGGGAGACTTCAATAGCCTCCAAATGAAAAACGCTAGCTCCCCCTCTAATTAGGGCTTTGATTCCGATTTGCGGTGAGTCTGTGGTGAGGTTTGTTGAGGGTGGAAGAGGTGTGGAGGAGAGATGAGGTTACACGGATATGTCTAGAATCAGCAACTAGCTAGCAGCCAGATCTGCTAATAATTATGACATTTAAGTATGATACGTACCTCCAAGCTGTTTAACAGGGGTGATGAAACTGAATTCAGATGCCCCGGATTCACAGATTCGTAATCTGCTTCTTTGCATCGAGTATTCACACATATCAATTAGTGAGTTACTTGGGCATTTTTTAAATGTGTTTACATCAATCGTTTTAGTTCCAGCTAAACAAATATGGTTTATGAAAGCTGCGGGAAAATTTTGAGCATCGTTATCACCATCATCATAAAGATCACAGCGTGAGGCACCAAGATTGCTAAGTTTTCATATTAATCTAGGCCTATATAGGATGCATTAATTTTAAGAACAGAATCTTTAGGTTGCAAATAACCAAAAAGTAAAATGTCATTTTAGCATTTGAATAACGGTTTAGCTGAAAAAAAAAGTGTCTGAAGTTTGAATCCCATTCATGGTAAAACTATTGAGTATTGAGACGTGTGAGTGGTAAAATATCAACGCGAAGAACAAGCCGAAAAAATTATTTGTCATTCAGTCTATCATTCAATATGGTATAATTGTTTGGGGTGGAAGTACAAAAAATTAATCTTAGTCCGTTAAATTTACTACAAAAACGAATAATTAAAATTTGTTTGAAGAAACGTTTCGATTATCCAACTAAATTAATTTATTCTGAATTTAATGTATTTAATATTGAACAAATTTATAAGTATACGCTGTTAAAATTTTATCATAAAAATCGTAATAAGTTTGTATTACAGACGCACAATTATGACACAAGACGAAATATTAATTCAACATTAGTAGAACATAAATGTCTCACATCTGCTGGTCTAAAGCATAGCATTAATTTTTGCCCTCGGTTGTACAATGCTTTAACTAAATTACATCCAGAACTTCTAACATGTAACCCACTAACATATAACAAGAAAATTAGAAACGTGTTAATATCTTCAAGTTGATAAAAATAAATTTATAGCCTATGTGTATGAATTAATCAACCCATATTATATCTGTATTCTATAATTTTGAAATATATATTAGTCCTACTTTTCACGTGCGATATTATTCTTCTCTAGTGTTAATATTATATTAGGCCTATATAATTCCATTGCCGCTGTAATTATATTTTAGTTCCTATTTTATTTTACTTATTTATTTTTATTATTACTATTATTTTTTATTTTAATATTATATCTGAACTGCGACCGAGCACGAGCGCTGCTCATTCGGTCTCAAATTTTGTTAATACTACTGTATCTTCTTTTTATATTGCTTGTATTATTTTATTTCTATTTCTCTTGTTTTGTAATTATATTCTTTATTCTGTATATATAAATTTAAATAAAAAAAACATAATAAATATTTCTTCGAAAAACTTTTCATTTGTGTAATAACGTAAATATCTAGGTGTGTACATGGGCGAGAGTCTCAAGTGGAATGTCCAAGTCAAGACCGTCTTCTCCATCCTTCATTCATTAAATCGCCTGAAAAATGTTCTACCCTTTCAATTAAAAAGAATACTCATACAAACATTGGTGCTGCCACATTTTGACTATTGCGACATTCTACTCTAACAGATTTAAATTCTAACAGCCCAAAGATTGCAGCGCTTTCATAATGCCTGCATACGTTTCATTTGCAACATCCGCAAATACGACCACATTACACTTTCCCTTGAAATGGGCCAATGGGTAAGATTACAGGACCGAAGATACTGTATATCCATTCACTAATTTTCCTATATCGCATCATCAATATTTCTTCGCCTAACTATCTCTCGGTGCGTTTTAATTTCTTGTCCTCTTATCACAGCCTGGGCACTCGTTCTAAAAATGACCGTTTATTATCTATGCCTTGCCATAAAACAGCTCACTATTCTTCCTCTTTCACAGTATCAGCAATTCGTTTCTGGAACTCCCTACCCAGCTCCCTCAGAAACTGTCGAACGATATTGCAATTTAAAAGTAAATTGTTTAAACACGTGACCAGTATTCATGTTTAATTCTCCTTTGTGTGTATGTGTGTGTGTCTATATATATATATATATATATATATATATATATATATATATATATAATTTTCCTCATTGTTGTATAGTTATAATTTACTTTGAATTTGTTATTCTTGTAATTTGTAATATTGGTTCACTTACCCCTTGCATATTCATTGAATGTAACTTCTAGCCTTATATTATTTTGTAATTATTATTTACTGTGTTTGCATTAATTTACTCAACTTGTGCTTGTATGACTGTATAAAATTTTTATTAGTGTTCTTTAAATATTAGTAAAATTGTATCATTTTCTTTTGTTTCTGGCTAAGTGGAAGAGAAGGCCTGATGGCCTTGACTTCGACAGAATAAATAAATAATAATAATAATAATAATTATTATTATTATTATTATTATTATTATTATTATTATTATTATTATTATTAGATTAACTGATTAAAACGCATTTAGGCCCGGTATTATAAATACGGTTAATCTGAAGATTGAGTTAAATTAAAGTTAAACCTAACCGAAAATTGAACTCAATGCGCTGTATTACAGAGCCTCGGTTAACTTAAACTGTAGTGGAATACGATTGGTATTACTGATATAAAAGAAAAGAAGACGATCGCTGCTGTGTTATTATGTTATTGCTGTTAAAATGGCCGATGCTAGTGAACAGTCTTCATTAAGAAACATCTTTGTTCTTCGATAACAGAGAAAATATCATAAAAATCCTATAGAGAACCAATACCGCCTACTTCAATATGCTTGTCAGACTTAGGGCCAATATTATAAACGCCATTTAAACCTTACGTTCAGTTTAAACTGAAGTTTTTCGTTCTGCTTCTATCAGTTAATCTTGAGTTAACTTGAGTTTTACTTGATCGACTGTCTTCTGCCGTTTAAACTGCAGTTCAAGGCTCAACAGTGCAAGATAGCGGTTCCCGCAATACACATGTATATTGCAAATGTTTTCCAAGAACTTATGAGTGACGATTAAGTGAATGATCAATAAGCCTATTACTGAACGACCACGGCGGCCAAGAATTTTTCGAAACAGAGTGCACCACTTTGAAATATAAATGAATATAAGTTTTAAAACAGATTGAGGCTTTCGAAGCAGACAGTCCTAACCTTCAAAATTAGGCTTTATAGTCCTAACCTTGTCTCGAAAAATTGAAATTCGGATGCAAAATGAAACAGAAAAATGAGAAAATGCAAAAATATGTCTTAGGGATTGAATTTAAAGATTATTTGAAAAGATAAATGATTTCTTTTTTATTTTTGAAAACATTCTGTTGAATCTCTGCATCAGTTACTAGTTGCGCTGCGCTATTTTTCCTCTGGTAGTTCTAAGCATACTGAAAACGATGGAAGATTTCGGAGGTGTCCATAAATCTACTATAAACCTATTGAGCATTGTTCTGTGTGTGGCAGACAGTGTCCTGGTAAGATTTACTATGGAGCTGATTTATAAACACACTAATAATATTACCTAATTTTACTCATAAAAATAATTGTATTGTTTGACTGAATTGTTTCATAAACATTCTAGACAATACATAAAATACGCACACTAATATTATTACTCAGTTGATTCTGTATGATGTTACGTCACGGATGGTCATGCAAGGGTTAGTTTGGTTGCATTGTGTTTGGGAGTATAACGTTGGTAGCCAGCGTTAAGAAACTATTTGAGGTTAAGTCTGATATTGGTAGTCTATAGGCTTTTTATGATACTCTCTCTGATATCGAAGAACAAAGATGTTTCTTACTGAAGATTCTCCACGAGCGTCGGCTATTTTAAATCAATAATATAATTAAACGGCTGCTTTCGTCTTCTTTTCTTTCCTAACAGTAATACCAATCGTATTCCACTACGGTTTAACTTAACCAAGACTCTATAATACGGTACGTTGAGTTAAACTCGCGGTTAGGTTTAACTTAGGTTTAACATACGGTAATCTTTAGATTAACCGTATTTATAAAACAGGACCTTAACCTCAAATAGCTTCTTAACGCAGGCTACCAACGTTATACTCCCAAACACATTGCAACCAGACTAAACCATGCATGACTGTCGCGACTGAACTCCATACACAATCAGCTGACTAATGAACTGTAATATTAGTGTGCGTATTTTATAAGTTGTGTAGAATGTGTATGAAACAGAAGTCTCTCAGATAATAAAAATTATTTTTATGAGTTTAGTATTGTTACATAATATTATGTGTGTTTATGAAGCAGATTGCAGTAATCTATCCTCGATACAGAATAAAGACTTGTATATAAATATACAGCTCCCTGTACAGCAGATTTGAATAATTTCAAGGGAAAAATTGTTCCGGGGCCGGGTATCGATCCCGGGACCTCTGGTTGAACGTACCAGCGCTCTACCACTGAGCTACCCGGGAACTCCACCCGACACCGTCTCAACTTTTCCCTTTATATCCACACAACCCGCGTGGGCTGGCGAAACGCCAGAGACCCACAACGAGTGCATACAATCTCTGTGTGACTTGGAATTGTGGGTCTTTCGCCAGCCCACGCGGGTTGTGTGGATATAAAGGGAAAAGTTGAGACGGTGTCGGGTGGAGTTCCCGGGTAGCTCAGTGGTAGAGCGCTGGTACGTTCAACCAGAGGTCCCGGGATCGATACCCGGCCCCGGAACAATTTTTCCCTTGAAATTATTCATATAATTTATTTCCAAGAAATAGTCTGCCCAGGCATCCTGGGTTGCCAAAAAAACACAGTAACACACATATAAGAATAGTAACGATTACAGTAAAATAGATGAGTCAAATTGAAATGTGAACTAGGAGCTTAAATTTAATAAATAATAAATTTGTACATATATTTGTAACAATCACACACTAACGAATAGAAAAGGGGGGGGGGGATTGTGATATTCCGTATAAATGATTTTTCAGAATTGCCGTAGACCCTTTAATGGTTGAAGTAATTGTTTTTGGAATGATGTCATGGATTCCAAATGTTTTGATAATGTTTACAGTTGATCGTGGGATGGTGTCCCTCGCTCCGATCATCCATTTGAGCTGAAAAGAGATATAGGCCTATAAAACCTACATTTATATATGCCAATGAAAATTGTGCATGGAAATAAGATACAGTATCAAGTAAATGTGTTGTATAGTTCGAAAGAGAACACGGACGAACAGGCAAGGTGCCAGAAGCCATTTTCTCAATATGAAGGGTGTTATGAACATGAGAGCAACAGCTTTGATTCGTAAGCACAAAAACTGTTATTTATTTTGAGCTGCTTAGGAGTCACAACATTAAAATATGTCCGTTACTGCAACAACAAACAAATGCGCAGTTCCTATAGCGTGGGCGGAACCGTTACAGCTCTGTGGTTTGTGCTACTGGTACTGATTGGAGGCTGAGCGGACAGGTTTGATTCCCGGCTAGGTGTCAAAGTCACCGTGCTTTCTGCCCCTTCGGGCTATTGCGGAATGGATACAGGTGAAGTGTGACCTCCTTCTTGGGTCGGAGATGTGAATGCGATATATTTTCCCTCGGTTGTGTTAAAGACGTGTGTTAATTATCGGGGAAATTTTTACGTTGAAGAAGGGAGAACAATTTCACATTTTTAGTAGTGTATTAGGCTAATATGAGCACTAAACAAACATTCTATCGCATTTTCTTTCTTTCTTTCTTTCTTTCTTTCTTTGTTTTTCTTTCTTGTTTTTTCTTTCTTTATTTCTCTCTTTTCTTCTTACTTTCGTCCCCTTTCTATTTATTTTCTGTTATTCAGTTACTTTTGTCCTCTTTCCTTCTTTCACTCTCATGAAATTTATTTTTTAATCTCTCCCGTTTCTTACTTTCTTTTCTCTTTTTGTGAATTTACAAGTAGACCTATATTGATGGATATAATGTATGTGATTGGATTAGTAGGTGAATGCGTAGTTCTAAGGCAAATGTCCAGTAAACAGATAATGCTACACAGTATTACAATAAAGATAAAATCTTAATTAATGAAAACTTATTAAATTTCCGGAATCCTCTATACACAATCTAAAAAGTTCCATATGTATCATTACGCCAGCAAAACAGCCAATGTCCTAAGTTACTCAATAGTCAGTAAGTTACACTACAACTCCGCAACGAAAGCCGATCACCACACGCATCATTGCACACATACACGTAAGTTCTTCCTTTAACTCAAATTTTGTACTATGAGCAATTGTTTGTATGCATCTGAAGTCTGATTAGTGGAATATGTAGCTAATCGGCGATGTATGCATTGGAGGGGGAAAGGAACTGGCCACCCAACCCTATTATCTCCTGTTCTAGTTGCCTCATGAGTGATACCTTGTTGGTGTTACTTGTGAAGTTCAGACCTGTCTTCGGACAGTTGACTAAACAAACAACAACAATACAATTTGAACTTGCATATTAATAAAATTCATACAAGACTATGTTAGTAATTCTTCTCAAAACCATAAACCAGTAATAATTACTGGAATAGTATAATAAAATTTATTAATGTTCAATTACACCTCTGAATCAGTAAATTTAAGTGATTTATTTTATTTTCTAACATTATACCCCATTTCAATATATGTACTGTATATTTCAATTACTGAATAACCACGTTGTAATTTATTCAATTTCCTTCAACGTATTAACGCGAGCAGGCTTCACACGAATTCATCGTATATATACGTAAGTTTCCCCATTTGGTGGAAGTTTACACTGTTATTTACAAAATAAGCCTTTAGAGATAATAGTTCTCTCTATATTTAATATGCTACCTAATAAAATACAATAAATCTCCATTATTCAACAGTTTTTCAACATATTCTTACCTGGATGCAAGAAATAGGTACCGGTAGCTCAGTTTTTTATATTGGCTAAACTCAACACTAGTTAGGAGAACAATACACCAAAATAACTTTTCTATCATTTCTGACGAAAGATTAAACCTTTTTCAGTTAATATTGTTTCATTTGATGAAAAATCCATGAAGTTGCAAAAAGAGGAGAAATTAATTATTAGTAAACTTGATGGTGTAAATCCGTTTAAAACATTAATTTACACGTATAACTGTAAATAGACAGGGTAACACCGAAAAGATTTTCAATGTATGCAGAAGACTGAACAAATGTCGAATACGGGCCACTTATTTTGTTTTGGCTTCTCAAATTCAAAGACTTACCCTTGGGAATCCCGAAATGTTGGTGAAATGGATGGCTTGTGGTTTACAAGTGTGTGGTGTAAAACATATCTGTTGTTCCTTTATAATATCTGGGAAGTCGGTTCGGTTATGGTTACAGAATATTAACGCAGTGGAAAAATCGTGAAAAATTAGAAAAAGAAGATTTTTTTTAATATAAAAATTTTAAAACATATTACGAAATATGGAGCATTTTTGGCAATAATTTCATTCCACACTTCATGAATCGTAAACATCCTTATTCCCATACAGCTAGCAGCATTGGTTTACATTTGGTCTGCCATTAGATATGACTCATCTGATTTGTCTTCGTTAAAGATAAGTAGAGGTAATATTCCAAGTATTTGTAGTAAAACAGAATATTTTATGCCGGCTATAACTTTGTCTTAAAACGTGTACTGTCTTTTCGTAGAGCACTTCCATTTTTGTCTTAAAAGATGTACTATCTGCCTCTTTTCTTAGGCTAGTTGCTTCTTTGTTTTTAAACGTGTATTGCCTGGCACTTATTGATAGGGCTCTTGCTTCTTTGTCTTAAAACGTGTACTATCTGGCGCCTTTTTATAGACAACTTGCTCTTTGTCATAAAACGTGTATGTCTGCCTATTTTATGGGCCACTTCCTTCTTTGTCTTGAAACGTGTACTGTTTGGCGTTTTCTTTGTAGGCCGCTTGCTTTTTTGTCTTGTAACGTGTACTGTCCGGCACTTTTTATAGGCCATTTTACTTCTTTGTCTTGAAACGTGTAACCGTCTGGCATTTTTATATGCCACTTGCTCCTTTGTCTTAAAACATGTAGGCTACTGTCTGGCGCTTTTTTATAGGCCACTTGCTTCTTTACCTTGAAACGTGTAACTGTCTGACGCTTCTTTATAGGCCACTTGCTTCTTTATCTTGAAACGTGTAACTGTCTGACGCTTTTTTATAGGCCACTTGCTTCTTTATCTTGAAACGTGTAACTGTCTGACGCTTTTTTGTAGGCCACTTACTCCTTTGTCTTAAAACGTGTACTAATTGGCGTTTTTTTAGACCACTTGCTTTTTTTGTCTTAAAAAGTATACTATATGACGCTTTTTTATATGCCACTTGCTTCTTTGTCTTAAAACGTGTACTGTCTGGCGCTTTTTTATAGGCCTCTTGCCTTTTAGAATTATCTACACAAAATTGAATTCGAACTAATGTTATGGTGGCTCCAGGGCTCGAAATGGACGTTTTTACGAACCCGAATGCTCTGTTATTTTCGTGGACAGGGTGCTATTGATGACAACAGCAGAATTAATGACCAGGGAAATTATGTCGAATATTACCACGAAATATTTATATAGACATCAATTAGCATAACATTTTGGATGCAAGTCTTCGGAAATGTTCATACTTTCTATTATATTACATAGACGGAAACCACGAACGAAAAGAAAGATATGCTGAATAAAATGCACACATCTTTAATAGTTTACTTCGACGTGTATATTATTACTAGATAAAGAAAATTATTTCCAGCCCCACAGTTATTACTGGAACCTCTGTATCGCAAATTATTTGAAGGTTCAGAGCCGTAGTGGGCGAAGCGCCATAAATTAAAAGCGGAGAAAACAAGGGTTAAAATTAAATGAATAGCAGAATTCATTGAACCATATAGCAAGTAATATAAAGTGTGCACATTAAAACTAAATGATATGTCAATTTTCATTAAAATATGTTATTCACTTAACTTTGACCCTTGCTTTCTCCGATTTTAATAAATGGCGCTTGGTCCACTATGGCTCTGAACCCTTCATTTGAAATGGATGCTTACTCAGGTCGCAATTTAGACAATAGGGTACTATTCATAGACATTTCGCTAGCCCGCGCTACGAGCGTGCTAAACAGGATTCATATCATATCATATCGCTAACACTGGTTTATGTATACGAAAAACGTTAGTTCGCTGATCATCCACCGAAAGTCCGCGCTAAGAATGTTTATGAATAGGGCCCTAAGAAATTAGACTCGCTGCCTATCAGTGACCTATGACACCTGATCATTAGCTCGATAAGAAGTGATAAAGTGTTGCTGAGTGCCTTAAGTCCTTAAGGAATCAAAGTATGCCGCAAGAGCATTATACATTAGCGAGAGCTTACACGAGTGCTATAATACAATAAAGCAGCACCGACAGTGTTGATAGTGTCATGGTATTTTTAAAAACTTAATTCAAACTTAACTGAAAAATGTATTGAAACATCGTATAGGCCTGTAAATTATTACTGAATTAAAAGCATCCGGAACGGACAATAGTCATTTCTTGCGGGACGGAAAGGAAAAGTTCCTGAAATTCTCGAACCTGAACGGGCGTTCCGGTCTGCTCCGGTCCTTTTCGAGACCTGGATGGACCTCCTGAGAAATCAACTATTTGTGTTATTTTTTTCATTTTTTCACATTTTAAAATGTTTTTAAGACATAAAAATTACAGCGCTTATTATAGCCTTCAAGTTAACTTGCTTCAATAGTTCTGCTATTTGTTTGATCACCCCTGGATTTGACTCATAGTAACAAACCGACCTGCAGCCGCTCGCCGTGTGCACGGAGTGACACAAATGATGTCGTGTGTGTCAGTGAGACAACGCCACGTAATTAGGAGCCAGCCAGCTCCTCAACAACGAGCTCTGCTCCAAGTTGACATGCAGGAATAATTAAAATATGTTCCTGCTACATTTGTAACGATTAAAAGAATTCATTACAGCGTATTGTGCACGTTAGTGTTTTTATATCACAGGAATGTTAGTCACCCTCGGGGGATTGGCTCTTACTACGGCAGTGCGATATGGAATACGTTGATGACGCAAAAGACTGGAAGATTTACATACGGTACACTCTAGACAGCAAACTCACTTCAGTTAGCATTCCTTGTACACAGGCTGTTACTTCTCACTCTCTCTCTGTCTCCTGTTCCTTTTTGTCTTCATTATCCTTGTATTCTTTTTCCCCAAATGATTCATTTATTCTTCTTTTATCGCTACCTCCTGTAAAATACTTCTTTCCCTGTATCGAGTAAGGCTATGTTTTATGTTGGAGCAACGATAAACGATACCAGCAACGGTTCAAGACATGACACTAGCAACTCGGTACCTCAATAGTTGAGTGTGTTTAAGTTAGAGCAACGCGACAGGGAGTAATATTTTTATAATTATTAACTCCTGATCTGAAGCATATCCTCTGTGGAATGTTTAAAACCATACAATAGTCAAAATTTGGATCCTCAGAGAGAATATTTCAACATGAGATTGTCTAGAGCTAGAAGAACGACAGAATGGCTTTTGGAATAATTTGTAGCAACCAGAGAATATTATCCAAAGCCATGAAAAATCCCAGGCATGATTGGGACTCTAACCCGGCCCGCCTGCGTGACAGACTGAAGGTGTGACCACTCAGCCACTGCAAGAGACAACACGAAGGAAACTTTACTCTGAGAAAAATATTTGTGATATTTGTGGGCTACAAATTTAGCAAACGAAGTGATAGTTACCTAGTCGATAGATATCAGGTTGTGTAGTAGGACTGCCAACAGTTGTATTTAAGGTACGATGGATATCAATTTAATATCTATTCCTTTATCTCTTGGATTGTGATGATTTTTACGTATTCACTTGTCTCATTCATAAAAACAGTGTTAGAATATCGAAATTATTTAGTTTTCGATATATTATCGGTATTATTTATACCGTTACATTTGTATAACTGATATTATTAAAACCTTCATTTTTATCCGTAAAATACATCGAAAACCGGTATTTTTATACTTGTATTTATGGGTAAAATACCAGTATTCATTGAGGAGCAAATAGAACATACAAAAAATTAATGAATGGAAAACAGCCTGACTCGTTGATGTACGCACGTAACAAGACAACAGATCAGTTACACGAACACAAGCCATCTACAACACACAATAGAAACAGGAACTCAACAATAGTAAAAACGACCTACTGGTATACCAACAGATCCTAAAAACACGTGATGTGACCACAAATGTTAAAGCGTGTATTAAGCTTAAAAAAAAGCAACAGAATACCGAGCGAAGCAGTATCAGCGCAGTAAAAGTTCCTAAATTAAATTCAAATATTCATGCTGTAGTACATTAAGATTTTTATAACAGAGTTTAATTCATGTAGGCTACTATGTCTACATCGGTAGAAAGTTCTATAGTGTCATGTCGGTATTTGGGTGTATAATTTACTGGGAAAATTTCAGTATTCGGATTCCTCACTGACAAATATATTAAAATTCTAAAAAGAACAGATGTATCTGTGTTTGTCAAATGCACATCATCATGCTTACGAAAATGTACTTTTCAGTGACAATAATTTATTTTGTGTGCACAAGGTTGGAATTTTGAAGTAAGAGGGAAAGGAAGGAATCCGTGTTCTAAAATTGATCCAATTTACTATAAAGGAATTGTTAAGTAGGGTAAAGGTTGATAATATTGTGATAGAGTAATATTGTGATAGTTCTTTTTGAGAATTTTTTACAATTTTACTGAGCGAGAGAAGGACCGATTTGTGCAGAAACTTGTCCACGAATATGTTGACGCAAAAAAAAAAAACGATCTTTCTCTCGCTCAGTAAAATTGTAATAAAATAGTAATGAATTCTCAAAAAGAACTACGACAATATTACTCATATAACAATATTACCAACTTTTACCCTACTTAACAAATATACTTACCTATTTTTGTCGTTATTTTCAGTTTCGATTCGGACTCTGGTTATTTCAATCATTTGCATTTTATTCACTTTATAGTGTTTACCGGTATTATACCGGTATTTTATTAATGCACGTCAATATCGTTAAAAACGTCGTAAACTGACGTTATACCGATATTGAAGATTTGCGATATTCTTTATCGGTATTGAAAAATATCGAAAAAAAAAACACCGGTTTTACGGCAGTCACTTTCCGGTATACTAGGACAGACATCTAAAATCCGAGACGAATCGCGAATTTCCGGGACATTTGGTCACTCTACATAATAACCGCAGCTTACTTTCAATAGCGAATTCTACAAAATAAAATATGACTGGGGAACCTGTGAAAGGGGATCAGACACATTGTTTAATTCTGATATTGAAGAGCAACAGATATTTAGAGACTGACGACTATCGAAACCCCGTCCCTATAAGAACTATTTTATTTTTTATATATATTAATGACTTATTAAAAGTGACTTACAACAATACAGTGGTGTTCATTATTCTTATGCAGACGACACAGTTTTACTGTTTCGTGGAAAAACCTGATGTAATGCATATAATAATTCAAATAATGGACTTAAATTAATAAAAAAAATTGTTTGACAAATTATCTTTCTATCAACGAAAATAAAACCATAATTATTCCATTCTCATTATCTGAAAAATGTAACGAACCTCTTACATCTATATTAAGTATTAAATTACATAATTCTGATTGTTATCTTATACAGTGTAAATGTCCGATTAATAAGGAGTTCTCTGAAGTTAAATATTTAGGCATAATTTTCGACAATCATTTAAAATGGAACCAACACATTAATTATCTTTGTATTAAATTACGTAAAATAATATATTATTTTGTTTTATTGAGGAATTACTTGCCAATAAGTTTATTACGCACAATATACTTAACTTTATTTTAATCGGTAATTATGTATGGAATTATAGGATGGAGTAGCTTATTTAATCCACTTTATTTTTATTACAGAAGAAAATAATTAAAATATGTCTTCATAAACCTATTGATTTTCCATCTCAAAAATTGCTTTTAAACTTTAATGTTCTTAAAATAAGACAAATTTATTATATTGTATTAAAATTCATACATAAAAATCGAAATAATTTTGAATTGTATTCTCATAGTTATGAAACAAAAGGCATGAATTCTTTAAGATTGTTTGAACCAAAATGCAGCACTGCTACAGTATTTAATCATAGTAGTAATTTAGGCCCAAGAATATACAACAAATTTATATTAAAATATCCTCATCTTGTCAATTCTAATAGTTCTAGTATTAAATTTAAAAGGTTTTATAAAAATTGAAAAATTGTAAATTTAAATTTATATATTCTTATTGTGTAGTAGACATAAGACAAATTGTATTATATACAGTAGAACTTGGTTATAGCGACCTCGTTTTGTGCGGCACCTCGCCTATAACGTCAAATAGTCTGTGGTCCCAACTAATTCCCCATAAGACATATGCTTTTCTACCTTTCTTAATACGACAAACGTATGTGCGTTTACCTCGCATATAACGTCATTTTCAACCTCAGTTTGGAATACGATTTTCTAAGAACCAAAGTATTTTGCTGAAATCTGGCAAATCCTTTACTGTTCCCTTCTATCATAGACCTCTGGAATGCAGGCAGATTCCCCATCCCATTGTAAACTGCCAGAATTCTTGCGGTACCTGCATGCGGTCAGTTTCGACAGGACGTTTTCACTAAGTGCACGCATTTTAACGCAGTTTGGCCACTAAAAGAAGTGAATGACGCTTTAGAAGCCATAAGAATTGTGAACATTTCTATGTTGCTAGAGGAGGGAGTATGAAGCTTAGGAGAAAGAGCAGTGAAATTGCAACTGAAATAATGAACATAGAATTTAATTTAGAAAGTGTATATTGGGCAAGTAGGAGACAACAGAGTAAAATGTCTGATTACTTCACTCCTGAGTAAATAAGTTTGGTGAGTAATGAACAAACTGTTTTAATACAGAATTCTGTATTTATAATTGTACGTGTATTTTATTGTGTTCATGGTATGCTTAAAAGTGAATACATAAATCTAAAATAAGCCTAATTATGTTTATTAATTTTCATTTTCCACCTCACTCCAGTCGAGCCGTTCTTATTTCCGGCAGCAAATCACACGACAGCTTCTGGTCAGCTGACACGCTGCTTCACTGGCAGTGGTTGTCGTCAAGGTTATGCAGACGACATACCGCTTCCCGCTCACGGTGGATGTTACTGCGTTGTCAAGTCTATCCTTGTACTCTTAACGAAGTTTTAGCACATGTCTAGTCTTAAACACCGAACGAAAAATTATTTCCTACGATAAATAATTAGTAATATGTGAATACATAATATTATATATTATTGTTATTGTTGATCCTAGCATCCCAGGACACAGAAGACTTACCATGTTGTGCTATAATTGGTTTTTCCGACCATTTGAAATAACGATTTTCGTAAATACAGAAACAATATTGGAAATTACTAAAATGGGAGAAAGCTGTAAAATATAATAAATAAACATTTTTTTTATGTGAATGAATAACTAAAACCACACAACCTGTAAATTAAGTAAAATATGTTAGTATTAGAAATTTTGTCATGATAAGTTATTGCTACATAAAAAAATTACACGAAGAACCTTGCCTACCGGTATTGTTCAATTTAGAGGTGCTACGCCTAGATCGCTACAATCATTGTTGGTACCTGCCGCCGCCATAGTTCTCCGTTTATTTTCTTCTTTGCCGGATTGTCCGTACGTCTCTGTCGTTATTTGAAAAACCGTACACTTCTTCACACCACACGCATCAGCTGTTCTTTGCACCACTTGCATTAAAGGCAATAAACTACCTTTATTTTCACGTTCATTTTCGAAATAATCTCTAACGCTAAGAATCATTTCTCTGCTTTGCGAATTGCTGGTCTTCCGACTCCTACGCGGCATTATGATGCTCAAAACTCAGCGATAACACAGCACTAATAACAATAACACTGCACTACCGACTGATTGTTCGACAACCAGCTATTAGAACTACGTTCGTTCTCTATTGGCTTCACAGAGATTTAGCAACACCGCTATTGCCTACCTTCGTCGCGCCAAAAGTCGAGAAGGCGTGGCCACGCCGGAAATAAGAACGGCTCGACTGTAGGCTAATAATATGGATCTCGGTTATTACGACACTCATTTATAACAACATAATTTTCAAGGTCCCTTGGATGTCGTTATAACCAAGTTCTACTGTATTTCTTAATTTGAATTCAGGAATCCCTGAGCACAAGTTCTACTCTTTCAGGGGCGAGCTAAAGTTTTTCTGTTTATTTTATATTTTATGTTACAATTATTAGCAAAATAAATAAATAAATAAATAAATAAATAAATAATTAGAATCTGTCAGCTGACTATACTACGGCCGTGTCAAGAAAAGATTAGTATGGTCGTGTGCCACAGCTCTCACGGCCGTGACGGGGACGTAAATACATCATTATTTGATTTCACCCAGGACGTATTTCTGCTTCCATCGTGACAATAGACCACGGATTCCTATATATGCTGCTTCACCTGGTGAACTGCAGCAGATTGGGCTTGGTCCAGCAACAGCAGGAGACACAAACGGTTATGACTGGACGTGTGTGTGCGCGAGAGAGACGAAGAAAAAATTTCCCCTTCACATATAATAAATAACGCGAGGACTCCCAGCAGCAATTAATAATGTCCAGAATACTCCCCTTGCCGGCCAGCGGTTGGAGTACGTGTCACCCTAATCGAGGTACACCCCTCCCCTCCCCTACCCTCCTCCACCCTCCCGCTGGACCACTGCGTGCATAGGAGACACGGGTCATTAAATAACTGGCATGTCTTCCCCACTATTTTTCTACCAGCTACCTATGTCCTCTTTCCTACTCCCTATTTAAATTGTACGGACGTCCTCTCACAGATTGAGCCAAATGCGCCGATTTTTTAACTTGAAAATAAAAGAAAATTATAAAAAAAAAGTGTCAATAAATGACGCAATATCCACATCAGGTATAAATTAAATTACATTTATTTATTTGTCTATATTTATTTATCAAATATAAATGACACTCGGGAGGAAATTAAACGCAGAATAAATATGGGAAATTCGTGCTATTATTCGGTTGAGAAGCTTTTATCATCCAGTCTGCTGTCCAAAAATCTGAAAGTTGGAATTTATAAAACAGTTATATTACCGGTTGTTCTGTATGGTTGTGAAACTTGGACTCTCACAATGAGAGAGGAACATAGGTTAAGGGTGTTTGAGAATAAGGTGCTTAGGAAAATATTTGGGGCTAAGCGGGATGAAGTTACAGGAGAATGGAGAAAGTTACACAACGCAGAACTGCACGCATTGTATTCGTCACCTGACATAATTAGGAACATTAAATCCAGACGTTTGAGATGGGCAGGGCATGTAGCACGTATGGGCGAATCCAGAAATGCATATAGAGTGTTAGTTGGGAGGCCGGAGGGAAAAAGATCTTTAGGGAGGCCGAGATGTAGATGGGAGGATAATATTAAAATGGATTTGAGGGAGGTGGGATATGATGATAGAGACTGGATTAATCTTGCACAGGATAGGGACCGATGGCGGGCTTATGAGAGGGCGGCAATGAACCTTCGGGTTCCTTAAAAGCCATTTGTAAGTAAGTAAGTATCTGTTATTTATTTATTTATTTATTTATTTATTTATTTATTTATTTATTTATTTATTGTGGGCCTCTATCACCACGGGATGGCGCGTCCTCAGGTTGCGGATCGAGGAGACGGCCTCCAGATATGGAGGGTAGCTGTGAATATATTGAATAAGCAGTCGCGGACAGCCGATGAAGGGTGGTCCTCCAGCTTGGGGATTGGGCGAAGGGCGAACAACCCATCATCGTAAAATATAGCTTGTTATGAAATCTTCAAATAAGCCACGGAATGGGACTGATTGTCTGACACAGAACTGCACGCATTGTATTCTTCGCCTGACATAATTAGGAACATTAAATCCAGACGTTTGAGATGGGTTGGGCATGTAGCACGTATGGGCGAATTCAGAAATGCATATAGAGTGTTAGTTGGGAAGCTGGAGGGAAAAAGACCTTTGGGGAGGCTGAGACGTAGATGGGAAGATAATAATAAAATGGATATGAGGGAGGTGGGATATGATGATAGAGACTGGATTAATCTTGCTCACGATAGGGACCAATGGCGGGCTTATGTGAGGGCGGCAATGAACCTCCGGGTTCCTTAAAAGCCAGTAAGTAAGTATTTATTTATTTATTTATTTATTTATTTATTTATTTATTTTTATTTTTTATTTTTTTTATTTATTTATTTATCTGTTTCCGAAGGATTACATTAACTGTATTAGTAAATAATAAAAATATTTATTAAAATATCCGCTACTGTTTATTCTACGATACACTACAGCCCATCGACATATTATTATACTCGCCATTATACCGGGTGATTCAGTAAAAGTGTGCAAAACTTAAACAGGAAATAGGGAATGCTCTAGATAAGGAGCTTAGCATCTGTGAAGTTCGATTAAAGGGTTAGGTACAGCTTAAAGCAGTAAAATTTTGGAAATATTTAACATGTCTTTCCTCCATGACTTTATCTTGTGCACTAATGAAAATTATTATGCTGTGTGTAAAACACTGTCCTTCTGCTATATGAAAAAAATATTTTTACGATTTAAAAAAATTATTTACATGTTTTTTTTTTTTTTTTTTTTTTTTTTTCAAATTTCAGTTCACTGTACTGTGATGAAGCTTTTCCCACATAACTCAAAAACTATCCTACATTCTGTAATAAAATTTTTTGTGTGTATTTATGCATGTCATATCTACAATATAATGCAAGATCACTTCTCTATCTTTGATAGATTGTCTGATAAAAAATAAATTCATTTAAAAATGATCCAATATCAGTACTTTCTTCTAACAAAAAATAATAATATTTATTAAGGAATGTAGTTGAAAGAGCATGATATTGTAAACATGAATTTCACCAGTAAAATCAAAGAGAGAGAACATGATAAAGTTAACAAGTTTATAGGTTATGAGGGAAACGCTTCATCACTGCACAGTAAACTGCCACAATTTCGAATTTTGAAGAAATTAAATATAAATATTTCTTTTAAATCGTAAAATTTTTTTTTTCATATAGTAGGAGGACAGTGTTTTACACATACCAATTTTCATTATATCACAAGATACAGTAATACAGGAAAAAAAAATGTTGAATATTTCCAAAAAATTTAATGCTGTAAACTGTACCTAACCCCTTAAAATGGTAAACGACAAGGGTGGACTAAACATCTAATTGAAAACATAGATATCTAATCTTGAGCCACTAGTCGAAGTCCTCAAGCTCTGCCATGGCATCCATTTCATCGTCACAGCTGGAATTATCGTCATCGTCATTATCATTGATACCACTGAGGTTTATGACATGACGTGATCAAGCAATAAATCGTGTTCCACATAACCATAAAGCTGATTGTGTCTTTCAGTTTTATTCTTAATGTAAAGACTATTGGAAAGCATTTCTCGGTGACGTTAATCACACACTATCTTCCGCACTGCACTTTTATCTATTATGTCTAGTTCCAAGATACTTTTTTTAAATTGTACTCTTCTTATCCTACGTTTCGAAACACGTATTGTTGCCACTCTCTATTTTCCTCACTTGGCACAATTTTTTGGACACTACTACGGGACACACGTAGTCATTGTCACTCGCCCTTGAACTTTATGTAGAGAATTTTCAGTTCCTTAAGAACCTCCTTTAGGCATAAAAACCAATACATTGTTTACAACTTCTTTTGTTTGACTATGAAGCTTCTCCTACTTTAATTTTGAAATTACTGGAGTCATTTTCTTATCAATTGCAACGTATAAACACTTTAAGTCTGTATGAACAATTTAAATACACATACACACACTTAAAAATGCTATCATTGAATATTTTTAAAACTTCTGTAATGTAACACAGAGAGATTTACTACGAGGACTTACTACATTTTATAGCGAAGGAGTAAATGACTGAATGGAAAAAAGAGAAATGTTTTGCAAGTGGACTTTACGCTTGACCAGGAACCGATACCTGCGGTTTAAATCTCAACGGTCGCGAGGCTTTCAGATCTTTCGCGAGAGCTGTAAGTGCTGGAACTATCGATTGCTGGAAATATAGCATGACACTTTTGTACACCCAGTTCGACCGCCTTTTACGCCCGATATCCAATTTGATAGGAGGCTGAGTGAACCTCGGTAACGAAAAAATCCCGTCCCAGAATCGAACATCAGACTTTCCAGCCCGTAGTCAGCTGCTCTAACAACTGAGCTATCCGACCACCTTATTCTTAACATATAACTTATATCATAAATGAATATTCGCTATTCTAATGCGTAGGCAACTGCATTTTCCACGAAATTAAACTACTGCACTAAATATAAGTCAGCTGTATACTAATGTTCTATCCTTGACGTGTCTTCAGCTTGTGTTATCTGGTCATATTGCGTAACAATATAAAGCCTTCTTACGCTCGAGTCAGGGGAAATGTGCACTAAATCCTCGACAATCGCATTCGATATGTAATAGTAAAATATCGACGACATTTACATTAGCGAAACCTGTTTGCTATCGAACGCTCTAGCTTATACTACTGACGATGACGATAAATATAATTATTATAAAAATATTAATGCAAGCCTAGTTAGAATTATCGAACTTAGAGAGCATGATGAATTATCGATATTATTGCAGTAATGATAATTATTATGTAGATGAAGAAAACTATGAAAAAATAATAAAAGTGAATATGATGATAATAGAAAATTAATAGTAGTTTATAGTGTAAGAGAGTAAAATTAGATTTTATGCGCGAGTAGAAAGTTTAGCGCCCGAAGCGAAACCGAGGGTGGTAATTTTCACGAACGCATAAAATCTGTTTATTCTCGAGTATTATACAATATTTTATCCATTATTGGTATCTAAATTTAATTTTAAATTGTGCGTTTTTTCTTTGTAATTACTGTGTTGTTTGTGAAGAAGTTATAAATGAATGGATGTATGGATTTTATAGTTGCTAATGTGTTGGTTGTCATGGAAGTTTTTAATTCACAACAGTGAATTAAAAGCTTTTAATTCAGTTGGGTTGCTAAGGACGATGAAATAAAAATCAGGTTAGATCCCAGTCATGGATAAAATACAGGATGTATCAATATATGTGTCCATAAATGTGGGGGAGTATTCCTGACACCTAAATATAACAAAACGTTTATATGAACATGGGTCCGCAAACCCTTCGTTAGGGAGTTATGAAAGGACTTTCCTGTAGTGACCCCTGATTATGTAATTCACCTCAAACTTGCATTTTTCCCACTTTCTTCATTACAGTTGGTCATACATTTGTTTTGTTTTGTCTGATTGCCTTTTGTTCTGTTTTGTGTTATTCACAGTAATATTCATCACATCACAAGATGTATTCAGTGAGAGAAATGACGGATATGCACTACATTTATGGCCTAGCAGTTGGGAATACGGTAGCAGATTTGATCAAATCCTTAACACCCCAGGACATTTGCACAGAGTACGGCAAAGCATGGAACGCAGGCTCAGGGATGCATCGAAACCGGAGGAGGTCACTTTGAACAATTTTTTGTAAATGTGTGTTGTTAAATGTATCACAAGTAGCTACCATTACAATAAACCCATAACTCCCTACAGAAGGGTCTGCGGACCCACATTCATAGGAACTTTTTGTTTTGGTTTTGTGTCAGGAATACGCCCCCACATTTATGGACATATATATATATATATATATATATATAT
This sequence comes from Periplaneta americana, assembly GCF_040183065.1. Classification (NCBI taxonomy): domain Eukaryota; kingdom Metazoa; phylum Arthropoda; class Insecta; order Blattodea; family Blattidae; genus Periplaneta; species Periplaneta americana. The sequence continues at coordinate 123,885,194 of NC_091128.1, forward strand.
ATATATAGATACACCCTGTATATTTTAACAGGTTTACATTGCTTACGTATCTTCATGCATCCAAAGTCGAAAGTACTTTAATTTTTCTTCTGCGCTCCATCCTGTGTTCCAAATTCATCTCTTTCAATCCTCAGAAATTAAAAATCACTGAAATAATGAAGAATATAAAAATGTTAGCGACGTTCATTGACAAGAAAATGGAAAAGATAGGGATGGTAATGATGAGGACAAAGATGAAAATAAGATTTTTAGTACGTAGTTGAAGCTAATGATGAAAATGAAGACTATTGTATAGTGATAATGACGATAGAAGATGATAATGATGATCACGATTAAACCACTTCTTTGTTATTCGGAGACCGGAACTTAGGCAGAATGCCTTGTTAAATGTGTTAAATCTATCTTCATTTTGAAAGTAAATCTGTACGAATTATACCTTTGTGATTGAAACGTCACAGTTTTATGTTGCCCTTTTCTGCCTTTTTTAATATAAATGCCTAATTTACAAAATAAATGCTTTTTTTGCCTTTATTTGATTATTTATCTATTATTTATTAATTTATTATTAAAAATTTCCTACAGGTATATTTTAATTTATTTCTATAACCGCTACAATGAAAGTCACTTCACCGAATGTATATTATTATCTTTCAGTCAGTTCATATTCTCTTTGCAACAATGAGTGCTGCCGTGCAAAAATGTATAACAGTAAGCGTTTTAATTACCGCCTGTGTTTATTCGACAAGGCAACAATGAGTGCGGGTCTAACATTATTTTTAACGGTTATTTTTCTTTCAGTTTTCATTGCGACGTTGTTGTAACTAGCAGCAAGATGCCGAAATTCAGTGTTCCTAAATTGCAAAATTACGTTAGTACTTTTGGATCCGACGTATTTTGTACTAACGGTAAAGTACTTACATGCAAAATATGTGAGCAGTAGGTGAACTACGAAAAGACAGTACAACCAAACAAAAAATGCACTTTCCAAGGCTATTGGGAAGAAGATTTATTTGCTTCCAATAGTAATAATGCAACATCAAGACGAAAATCTCAATTTGCATTCGACTTAGCCTATGTAAAGGTTTTCTTGCTGCCGAAATCCCTTTGTGGAAAGTGCAAGGTTGTGGTCTAGTGCAAGGTTTTTGTAATTGCCTTTTATTGCGTATTTTAGCTATTTATAATGCCTTTTTGCCTGTCAATTTTAGCTATTTATTATGCCTTTTTGCCTGCCTATTTTAATGATTCATAATACCTAAACTTCCGGTCTCTGGTTTGCTCGCATAGTTCACCCTCTTAGACCTAATCTGAATGCTTTCGAAGTGAACATTAAAGAGTGAATACAGAGACGAAATTGGACGCAAGAAACAGAGTCAGTATTCACTGCGAAGGTCGCCGAATTGCGACGGGGTCTGAACTGATGTGGTTGTACGTGATGTATGTGCGGCTAACTAATTATGTTTAATAAGGAAGTGGAGGCGCACCGTTACCAGAGTGGCTGGTGCAACGGCATTCAGGTCCAGAGACCCGGCAGATGAATTTATTGAGGTGGAAATTCATTTGTAGTTATTTTCCTATTGTTAATTTTGAGCTGAAAAAAACTATTAAATGAGTTACATCACGATAGTGTAGGAACTGTGGAATCAGAATGGCGTAGGAAATCTAGCAACTCCGAGAAAACTAGTTTCGTAGACACTTCGTTTCAAAGAACATCACGTGATCTACCGAATCTGTACCTCGGTTCCTTTAGTGAGGATTCATCAGTTACGACACTAATACACATACAGAGTTATCTACGATTTAACGTGCTGATATGTTTGAAAATTGTTTTCGAAAGAACAGTTATCGTCATCTTTATAGTTATTTATGCCTCAACTGATAACTACGCCTCGACCTGTAGTTACCTGTCTGTTAGTACTAATTCGAACAAATACCGGCATGCGGCGCTACTGCATTACTGTTTCTTAAACTATAATACAGTAACTGCTATTAAATAATAATATAGGCTACAATAAATTAATTTACTATATTATCGGTATAGTTTAAAAAATTTGGCGTTTTATTTACTGTAAATTTCTACTTTCTATGACGTATTAGGATAATAATGTGTTTTTGTAAAGACAATTTCGAATACCTCAAGCTTAATTTTCGTCATCAACTTCAGATTCTATGTCGTCAGTCAAGATATATTTTATTCTTGGGTGCTTTACCAATGCCAATAGTATTTCGGGCTCCAAAATGTCCATTTGAACACATGAAAAATTCTTATGGACTAATGAACACATTTAGCTATTTAGGGTACCGTCTTTCATATGAAAAAGAAAAGGATATCGATTCTAAAATAACTAATTTTGTAAAAGTTATCGGCATTATCAATTCAGTTTTCAAACCTAATTTAATACAGAAACATCCAAGATTAAAGATGTACAATACTTGTTGTAGAATTCTGTTTTCAATACAAATTTTACTTCTTATTGAATATTTACTTTTAAACACCACAACTTTTGACTTTTCTACAGAAATGGTCATATTATAGGCTAGTCTTTTGCAACTGTGTTTAATGAATATATTGACTTTTGGAGATCATCTTCTGAAGTAGCCAATAGAACCTGGTCATCTGCGAAGAGGATTGTATCTATTTTGGTCAGCTTGTTTATAGGAATATAGCCTTTGTTTGGGTTTTGGAAACCCCATTTACATATCGTAGAGTTCATGTTACTTTTGTTCTCAGTTATCATTAACATGTTTTCTCTCACCTCCTATCTAACTCCTTTATGTTCATTTCTGTATTATATTCCCAATCCATTCATTATACTTCCGTATACAGTCCATCTCAACTCACACTATACAAATAATCGTTTTCTTATTTATCACATAACACTTCAATTGCATTATGTCATTTAAAACTCTCCTATTCCAACTCAGTTCATTCTAATGCTCTTGCTTAAAACTTAAACTATCATTTTTCCCATTTTGTTGTTATATTTACACTGTTAACTTTCACTGTTTTTACAAATCCTTATGAATACTCTTAAATAGCCTATAATATTATGTTAAAAAGTTTTGTGATTTTTTTCTGTATCAGTACTTCAACGAAAGGGTGTTTCAAACCAGATGACACTGTATGCAAGATCCGAAAAACAGGATAAGGCAGAAGTTGAAGAAATCAACTAAATACAATTGAAACGTGTCGTGAACAGTTTCCGGATAAGATTGCAGTAAACCATAAGATACCGAGGAGATCACTTGAAATTTGTAATTTTCAAAAAGTAATGACATGTCAATAAATTGCAGTTTTCTAACCGTAAACTATGTTACTGTGATATTTCTAAACCTTACAGTAACATTTAGAACAGCATGCTGAATTTCGTCAGAACCAACTGCCGGACTATGTACATTCATTCTAGCCTATCAATATGTACTGAAAATAGAATTTGTACATTTGTGTACCATCCTGGGTCTTGGAGTATAGTATACTATGCTTCATACATGCATTTAGTTTCAAATTTTCCATTAGATGGAATCGTTATTGATCACTTCTTTTCTGTGCTTATCAAGCTCCTGACATCTCTTGGGACTTACAGGAAGCACAAGAAGATCGATTCAATCATTGCAATGCGTGTTTCAACTATTTGTAAGTGAAAATGGCGACCAGCAACTCCAACGAGTTAGATACTATAGAGAGGACAAAGATCTCAGAAAGTTGAAGACAATTGAACATTGGTCCGCCATGTTTCGGTTAGTCAAAACAAAGGGGCGTGGCTCGGATGTTGTAGGAAATGACTGTGATGAAGTTAGTATTATTGTGAATTGAGTTACATATTAAGACTATGTTAATAAGTAAAAAGTAAAATACACACAAAACTTTGCGTTTTATAACAGCTGTAGGCCTATGTTTTATTAGTTTCACTAAATATAGCCCAGATATTAAATGACAAGCTATACTCGATGCAACCAAAGCAAAGCACCTAAAGACGGATGAATTTAATCGGCAGAAGAAAAATAAATAATTTTTTGACTTCGTCACAAATTTAATTACCTTACAGCTAGTCTAACCTAATATGAAATCATGTAATTCAGTGCTCACCAGGTGATTTCAAGAGAGACGACGCATGTAACTAATAGGAGTAAAATATAGGAAAGGTAGTGGCGAAAATTAAAAAAAATATCAGTAATTAAGTTATTGAGAAAAATTCATTTGAAATTGGAATTAACACAGAGAACTTTTGAAAACTGAAATTATTAAAACTACAAATAATCTCTTAGCATGCAACATAATAATTAAAGAATGACACTAATAGAAAGTTACTCATGATCATAACTCACCACATTTATTGAAACGATAAGATACTTACGATTAACATTGTTATCAGAAACAACAGGAGCCACAGCTAGGTACACTTCTTTTCGCGTGATGGAGACATCGTGTAATCTAATATAATTTGAAACAAGCATTGATCTCACACGTGTCTCGCAACTAAGCAGAGGCTTTTGCAGAATAAAACTGTTCTTACATTATTTTGAACAATAATGACAAATTGTGTGTGATGCAAGTGCTAACTTTCCTCTTTGGTAACAAAAAGAGCCCTGACGCATTAATAAAAAGAAAATTGGAGTAGGCCCTATAAACACAATAAATACTAAACTCTTGATGGTACAAACTTATTAATACAGATATTTCGCTTATGCTCAGTCCGTCTTATCTTATAATTCTCTGCGGCAATGGTACCTGTATTGAGAGGGTTTAATTATCCAGCAACGAATATTATGATTTACGGTACATTTCATTTAAATCCGAGGGAATGAGACATTTTTGGAAATTTTAAAGTCTTAATTATTACTTTTTCATTTATAAATCAGCTTTTTACAAAACCTATAGCGAAATGTTTAAATTAAATATTGATGTATCTGAAAAATATAATACATGTACCAACTCGTTACAGTGCACCTTTGATAAGCACTCCTTGCGGAGGCTGGCGGTACTAAAGACGCCATGTTTTTTAGGGAACGATCCATAGTACTGTTGGCCTCCGCAGGGAGCGCTTATCAGAGGTCTTTAGCCTCTCTATAGTATCTAACTCGTTGAGCAACTCAGTGCCAAGGCACCGTAGGACATGTTTTCGAAGTAAATAGACTACACAGTAAACGTTATATTTTAACGGTCTTACTAATAAACCGTGTATAGTTTTTATACGAGACTTATGCAGAGTTGAGACAGAAAACGTTACTAATAAACCATGCATAAGCGATGGATGTATAAACAGTCTGTAACTATACAATGGGAATTGCTTTACAGTAGTTATTTACACGAAACCCCTTGTTTAAGCGTTGTATATAGTTCGTATCGACTGTCATTTTATGATGATGGTTGCCTTGTAACCACAGAAGAACAAACCAAAGAGCACAGAATAATTAGAATAATATTGCTGTAGCTTATACTGTTTGACTAAAATATAGTGTGGTAATCGATTAGAGCCAGTTGTACTATCGATACTTAACACAGCACACTAGGGCGCTCTACCGGATACAATATAGAACGTCAGATATTTTATTGCCTTTCGTAATGAAGTAATGACGAAACTATGACGTAGCTGTGTAACAGTTATACTGTTATACACGACGTACAGTATGTAGTGATTATTAGTAAGGAATTTACACACCACTTATAAACGAGCTACTCATTGTATAAGTATAAGACAGTTAAACACCTGTATATAGAGTTTTTATTAGTAAGACCGTAAGAGTAAAAAAACATGATTTAAGATGTATGCGCAAAGACCCGAAGATTCGAACAGAAGAGCAGATATTGTAGCCATCCACAGGACTCAATCTAAGGGATAAGTCCTTGATCCTATAATCCGGTTCGAGAGGGATGCCCTGCAGGCACAACACGTTGATGAGGAGAAGAAATCCATTTATGAGTCCTGCATCCCTTACCTAAGTGAGAAATATAACATTCCCACTAGTCAGTGGAGTGTTTCTGGTCTTTTGTTTGGTGCACGTGGCACACTCCCTAAATTCACTTTAAAAGCACTCGGACTCCGATTTTTTGAAACTCAAAAAATTTTGTTGAATATTCTTAAGGATTCAATCCAAATATTACATTACCATTTATATTTTGGCCATTGATGATTGTGTTGGGTTTGCATTTCTCTGAATTTTTTTACTAAACAATTCCTGTCTTTCTAAATTATTCAGTAGAGCTTTTACTCTGGATCTTTATGGTCACCCTCATTGAGGGCAGATTATTTTCGTTAAATATTTATATATAATATACGTGAATTTGTACCCTAACTGTAATCTGCAGAATTTTTTAGCATTTTATCTCATTCCAATTACTTTTTTTTAAATGTAGAATTATATCGAGCTTTAAAAATAAAACAAAAAATGTCTCAGGACTCAGGAGGGTAGGAGAAATTACTACTATAGAAAAGCGGGCCGAAATTCACTTTCACTTTCTCGGAATCGTAAATTAAGAAGACATATAGAGACATTGTGTCAGTAAGAATATTGCTGAAAACGTGATTTATTTCATTCTCACAACTCAACAACAGATCTTCTTCAGCCCACGTTATGAGGCTCAGTGAGTTGTGTGGACGTGGAGGCAGTGGGCTCCGTAGTTTTATGCGTCCCCGGTCGTCGTTGCGATATGACTGCAGTAAGTGATGTGACGGTGATACACTCAGCAGGATCTTAGCATACATGGAAGAAGACCAGGAAACTCAGGTCAGGGCTGCCATGTCACCCCCCCGTGGGGCACGCGAGAGTTATGTGGGTCCGCGGGGAGGTAGCGCAGGGCCCCCGGTGAGCACCGCCTCATAAAACTCTGTCCCTTCACACCTTTCCGAGCTATCTATAGCTCGTCATACACCTCACCCGTACCACCCGAGCCGCGGCTACCTGGGACATCCGTTCCTGCGCACTGTCTAATCTGATGAGGGTCTCGAACTGTGGGGCGATTTTCAATAAAATAATTCTCACGTCATATTATCATCATCATCATAGTCATCATCATCTAGAACATTTCAACAAAAAGTCCTACCATAAGCATATAACCCAAAGATCTTTTTCCTTCCGGCCTCCCAACTAACAATCTATATGCATTTCTGGATTCGCTCATACGTGCTACATGCCCTACCCACATGCCAGAGAATCAGTCCCATTCCGAAGCTTATTGCATGGATTCGTATATAGATGATATGAAATATGAAGTATGAAAAGCCTGAAATCCCATAAGGGTAACGGCCTCCTACAGGAGTTTATTTTTATTTTTTTTTGGGTTATTTTACGACGCTGTATCAACATCCAGGTTATTTAGCGTCTGAACGAGATGAAGGTGATAATGCCGGCGAAATGAGTCCGGGGTCCAACACCGAAAGTTACCCAGCATTTGCTCGTATTGGGTTGAGGGAAAACGCTGGGAAAAACCTCAACCAGATAACTTGCCCCGACCGGGATTCGAACCCGGGCCACCTGGTTTCGCGGCCAGACGCGCTGACCGTTACTCCACAGGTGTGGAGTGTAGGGTAAACTGGAGGTGTACTACATTTGGGGAGTCAGTCCAAGAGAGCTTACACTATACACTTACAAACTAAACACATAAACTATACAAACTAAATACGAAAAACTATACAGATTAAACACATAAATTAGCCTATACAAACTAAACACCTACAAAAAACTATACAAATTGACCACATAAATTATACAGTCTAAACACAAACTATCCAAACTAAACACTCAAAAATGATACAAACTGAACACATCAAATTCCTAACACACACACAAACTATCCAAACCAAACACAAAAAAACCTATACAAATTGAACACATAAATTATACAGTCTAAACACAAACTATCCAAACTAAACACTCAAAAATGATACAAACTGAACACATTAAATTCCTAACACACATACAAACTATCCAAACCAAACACACAAAAACCTATACAAATTGAACACAAACTATCCAAACTAAACACTCAAAAATGATACAAACTGAACACATCAAATTCCTAACACACACACAAACTATCCAAACCAAACACAAAAAACCTATACAAATTGAACACATAAATTATACAGTCTAAACACAAACTATCCAAACTAAACACTCAAAAATGATACAAACTGAACACATCAAATTCCTAACACACACACAAACTATCCAAACCAAACACAAAAAAACCTATACAAATTGAACACATAAATTATACAGTCTAAACACAAACTATCCAAACTAAACACTCAAAAATGATACAAACTGAACACATTAAATTCCTAACACACATACAAACTATCCAAACCAAACACACAAAAACCTATACAAATTGAACACAAACTATCCAAACTAAACACTCAAAAATGATACAAACTGAACACATCAAATTCCTAACACACACACAAACTATCCAAACCAAACACAAAAAACCTATACAAATTGAACACATAAATTATACAGTCTAAACACAAACTATCCAAACTAAACACTCAAAAATGATACAAACTGAACACATTAAATTCCTAACACACATACAAACTATCCAAACCAAACACACAAAAACCTATACAAATTGAACACAAACTATCCAAACTAAACACTCAAAAATGATACAAACTGAACACATCAAATTCCTAACACACACACAAACTATCCAAACCAAACACAAAAAACCTATACAAATTGAACACATAAATTATACAGTCTAAACACAAACTATCCAAACTAAACACTCAAAAATGATACAAACTGAACACATTAAATTCCTAACACACATACAAACTATCCAAACCAAACACACAAAAACCTATACAAATTGAACACAAACTATCCAAACTAAACACTCAAAAATGATACAAACTGAACACATCAAATTCCTAACACACACACAAACTATCCAAACCAAACACAAAAAACCTATACAAATTGAACACATAAATTATACAGTCTAAACACAAACTATCCAAACTAAACACTCAAAAATGATACAAACTGAACACATCAAATTCCTAACACACACACAAACTATCCAAACCAAACACAAAAAAACCTATACAAATTGAACACATAAATTATACAGTCTAAACACAAACTATCCAAACTAAACACTCAAAAATGATACAAACTGAACACATTAAATTCCTAACACACATACAAACTATCCAAACCAAACACACAAAAACCTATACAAATTGAACACAAACTATCCAAACTAAACACTCAAAAATGATACAAACTGAACACATCAAATTCCTAACACACACACAAACTATCCAAACCAAACACAAAAAACCTATACAAATTGAACACATAAATTATACAGTCTAAACACAAACTATCCAAACTAAACACTCAAAAATGATACAAACTGAACACATTAAATTCCTAACACACATACAAACTATCCAAACCAAACACACAAAAACCTATACAAATTGAACACAAACTATCCAAACTAAACACTCAAAAATGATACAAACTGAACACATCAAATTCCTAACACACACACAAACTATCCAAACCAAACACAAAAAACCTATACAAATTGAACACATAAATTATACAGTCTAAACACAAACTATCCAAACTAAACACTCAAAAATGATACAAACTGAACACATTAAATTCCTAACACACACACAAACTATCCAAACCAAACACACAAAAACCTATACAAATTGAACACATAAATTATGCAGTCTAAACACACAAACTATCCAAACTAAACACACAAAAATGATACAAATTGAACACATTAATTATACAGTCTTAACACACACACAAACTATCCAAACCAAACACACAAAAAACCTATACAAATTGAACACATAAATTATACAGTCTAAACACACAAACTATCCAAACTAAACACACAAAAATGATACAAATTGAACACATTAATTATACAGTCTTAACACACACACAAACTGTCCAAACCAAACACACAAAAAACCTATACAAATTGAACACATAAATTATGCAGTCTAAACACACAAACTATCCAAACTAAACACACAAAAATGATACAAATTGAACACATTAATTATACAGTCTTAACACACACACAAACTATCCAAACCAAACACACAAAAAACCTATACAAATTGAACACATAAATTATACAGTCTAAACACACAAACTATCCAAACTAAACACACAAAAATGATACAAATTGAACACATTAATTATACAGTCTTAACACACACACAAACTGTCCAAACCAAACACACAAAAAACCTATACAAATTGAACACATAAATTATGCAGTCTAAACACACAAACTATCCAAACTAAACACACAAAAATGATACAAATTGAACACATTAATTATACAGTCTTAACACACACACAAACTATCCAAACCAAACACACAAAAAACCTATACAAATTGAACACATAAATTATACAGTCTAAACACACAAACTATCCAAACTAAACACACAAAAATGATACAAATTGAACACATTAATTATACAGTCTTAACACACACACAAACTATCCAAACCAAACACACAAAAAACCTATACAAATTGAACACATAAATTATACAGTCTAAACACACAAACTATCCAAACTAAACACACAAAAATGATACAAATTGAACACATTAATTATACAGTCTTAACACACACACAAACTATCCAAACCAAACACACAAAAACCTATACAAATTGAACACATAAATTATACAGTCTAAACACACAAACTATCCACACTAAACTTATATTATATAATATACTAGGTGAAAGCACCCGGCGTTGCACGGGTTTTCCTTTCTGCTTCTATTTTTAATTAAACTGGTTATTACATTTTCGGAAAACTCGGAAACTTAACTATAGACAACCAAAACGAATTGTCTTTACTAAGCTAAAGTGAATCTTTACTTAACGCCACTTACATGAATTGATGAACTCCTTAGAATTCAGTTGGATAAAACACAGTATGCTCACTATCTACAACTGCATCAAGAAATTCATAATACGGTCCTGGACTGCATAAAGATATTTATTGCACGAATTATCTACTTTTAGCCTTCATTATTTGCATCAACAATATTATTTAATTTCGTGTTTTTTTCTCTCTCGCTGTTATTTATACTCGCTTTAACATCTTTGGTCATATCGCGAGTATTTCGTGTTACAATTTCCATGGCCTCTTGACAACAGAATACAACAGACAATAATAAAAAAGCAGTTGACTATAGGAGATTGCATTTTAGTATTGCACTTGAATATTTGATCGTATTTATTTTTAGTTTTTATTTTTTAATTAATTTAACGTCCATTTGCACAATTTTAACATAGCCTAGGTTTTTCTCCTGGTTATGAAGGTCAAATGTGCAAACTTTGGTACATATCGGTCAAAGCGTGTATATTTTTATAGAGAACATACATACATACATACCCACATTCACTTTTATATATTAGATTATATAAGTAGGACTTTATTATGTATATATGGTCCATAGCGCGTCTGGCTGCAAAACCAGGTGGCCCGGGTTCGAATCCCGGTCGGGGCAAGTTACCTGGTTGAAATTTTTTCCGGGATTTTCCCTCAACATAATATGAGCAAATGCTGGGCAACTATCGGTGCTGGAACCCGGACTAATTTCAACGGCATCATTCAGACGCTAAATAACCTGAGATGTTGATACAGCGTCGTAAAATAATCCAATAAAATGAATATATTATATATGTATATATAATATACCGGTACCTCAAATAATTGCAGAATCCTTTGTTTTCACTTTATTATATCACCCTGATTGAGGCGGCACGGATACCTATAATATATCTCGTTAAATATCGGACCTATAAAAATCTTGCTTAGAGTAAAACTTGTTGGAAAGATATTTAACAGAAACTTTTATTATAAGGGTATAATATTATCCTAAAAATCAAGAATAAGCGAGATATTTCTATTTATTCACTTCAGTCCTTCTTATAACTCCACTTTTAAAGAAAGTATTTTGAGTGCCATATAACCTAAAATCTAAGTGGGACGTAACTTACTTTACGTACAAATTTTCATAGAAATCGGTTCAGTCATTATCGCGTGAAAAGGTAACAAACATACGGACATACAAACAATAATTTGAAAAATGCGATTTTCTGTCTCAAGACAGTTCATTATTCATGTTAATACGGATAACTTTTTTAAAAGCGGAAATTACCAGAAAAATTTAGTTTACAGTTTTATTATGAGTAGGTATATATTACGCCTATTTATATATGACTGTAACTGGGTTACGTTCTGGTAGCAACTGTATGCAGAATAATACAAACAATATGAAAGATAACGAAACCCTTTAAACTTATTATATGCTAACAATTACAACACACAACTCTTAACTTTCCTCAAAAAATTTAACATATTTTGGAGAAACTATCTATCACTTTCCAAGGGAGTTTATTCCAGTCGGCCACCGTTCTATTCACAAAGGGAAATTGCCTTACATTTGTAAGTAGTCTAACCACAACAAATTAAATTTTCAACCATAACCATTTTAATTTAAATTCCTTTCATAATTACCGTAATCAATATTCGAGCCATATCCACCTTCGTCAAAATTCTTTATTACAACCACTTTGGTCTAAACTTATAAAACAATTCTCTTTCTTCATATGAATTTTCGACTAATTTCCTGTTTCGATTACCACTAGTTCATCCTTCTTTTGAATGGTCTTTCTTGGGCTCTTCTGCCGTCTATTGGCTTGTATGAAATTGCTGCTTTTGGAAATCGAGAGTTTTTTTTTTTTTGTTATTTCTACATGCGATTTTCTTTCTTATCTGGTCCACACCTGTGGAGCAACGGCTAGCACGTCTGGCCGCGAAACCAGGTGGCCCGGGTTCGATTCCAGGTCGGGGCAAGTTACCTAGTTGAGGTTTTTTCCGGGGTCTTCCCTCAACCCAATTTGAGCAAATGCTGGGTAACTTTCGATGCTGGACCCCGGACTCATTTCACCGGCATAATCACCTTCATCTCATTCAGACGCTAAATAACCTAAGCTGTTGATAAAGCGTCGTAAAATAACCTAGTAAAAAAAACTTTCTTATCTGTAATCATCCATTTCTGAAACTATATTTTAACTTTTAATTTCGATCTTATAACTTCGTTTCTTTGCTAATAAAATCTTTTAATTCTAATAACGGTGGTGAAAATGTAATTATTGGCTGCCTCTAGTCTTGATTTTTCTCTTTGTTTTAGTTTCATGATTCGCTTCACAATTTTCAAAGTTATTTTGCTCTTATATTTTGTAGTTTAATTTGTGTTTCAATTAACACCCGTTTTCCAAAATATCTTCTTATTGTGCTATTTACAAATTTGTATTTATATATTTGCACATACAAGAAGATGGCTTCTCTAAAAGGACAAGTTTTCAGGAGAACGTTAAAACTGATTTGTATTATTTTGTAGTTCAATTCACATTCACATTACGATATAAATTGTAAATTACTTAATTATGTATCATTCAGTCAATATTTTATTATATGTATTATATGTAAGGTCGTTAATGTACATGATTATTATTTTTATATTTAAGTATTATTATTATTATTATTATTATTATTATTATTATTATTATTATTATTATTATTATTATTATTATCATTATTATTAATAGTACTAATTTTATTATTGTTTCAATGTGTATGTCACTTCTGGTAGTGTGGGAGAGAAGATCTCATGGCCTTAACTTTTCCACAATAAATAAATAAATAAATAAATAATTAAATAAATAAATAAATAAATAAATAAGTGAATGAGTGAGTGAATCAATCAATCAATCAATGAATAAGATAATATTTTTTTCATAGCTATAGGGCTACTTACAAAATTTAGACTTAAATTTGTGCTTACACAATGTAAATAAATTTAAAATTAGAAATTTGAAAAATTTTAAAATTTTAAAGTTACTCAGAAATAAGTCACCAGGGTTCAGGTTGGGATACGAAGGGGGTCACAGAGTCTTATGGTATTTCGTTTGCGTAAATAAGGTATTTACTGCCTATAGGTCTATTTAATGATATTTTAATTAACAGTTTGCGGTTTACCAAACCATCGATACTGCGCTGTCTTTATAATCATAATATGGGGGCGTGTCCTCCGATAGCCAATGTTTGCCGCGTTCTGGTCGGGAGATATTTTGTTTAGTATTTAAAAAAGGCACAAAGATAACAACAAGAACGAAATTAACTTATTGATCATATGAGAAAGAGCATAATTGCCAGAGACAGCAAAAAAGAAGATCTCCTGGAAGATCTCGCTAATATATCGTATATTTAGACCAAGCTAAGCGTCAACGGAGGAAATTGGAAGTGAAAATATAGAATTTAAAATCTAAAAATAAGACCAAGTGAAAAATAGCTCTCAGAATGTTTTCGAAAATTGCACTAAAACCAAGCAACCGTATCCATACTCTTTATCTCGTGCCTCGTGATCGATTCGCCTACCAGCTTTCCGTTCATAGCAAATGATCGCAATCAACCTGGATACAAATATCTCTATTACGTTGAGACGATGAGATTAGGCAGTTATTGTAGAACAACACTAAACTCGACTAAATAAAATTCCTGAGGGACGTCAAATGAAATTTGAAGGTTTCGGGCTCTTTCTTGTGTCCCATGTGATCACCGTGATTTTATGACCCAAAACGAAAGATCTGAGAACCATAATATGGAGTCGATTTTGAAGGTTAATAATTATTGTTTCGCGTATAATGTTGGTCATATATGCAATATGTAGGCCTATATGCTGAATTAGATGCGCCTGAAACTATTATTACTTTATACGCACGTTCTAGTTCATTTCAAACTTAATTCCATTGTAATATCTTCGTTTCGCGCATATTTATATGCATATATCTTCTCATAGCTGTATGCTATTTTTTTTTGTCGATGTATTGTATAACTTTTTGACAAAAATTAAATAAAGATTATTATACGTGTAAGTTTTCAGTGGAAATCTAGAGGACAAGAAAAGTTTGCTACGTCAGTTGTTAAAATGAAATAATGACTAATATATAATTTATTTCAAGAAATAGTCTGCCCAGGCATCCTGGGTTGCCAAAAACACAGAATAACACACATATAAGAATAGTAATGATTACAGTAAGATAGATGAGCCAAATTTAAATGTGAACTAGGAGCTTAAGTTTAAGAAATAATAAATTTGTACATATATTTGTAACAATCACACACTAACGAATAGAAAAGGGGGGGGGGGTATTATGATATTCCGTATAAATGATTTTTCAGAATTGCCACAGACCCTTTAATGGTTGAAGTAATTATTTTTGGAATGATGTCATGGATTCCAAATGTTTTCAAAGTGTTTACAGTTGATCGTGGGATGGTGCCCCTCGCTCCGATCATTAAACCATGTACTTCCCAGGTGCCTTCCATCTGATATTTTTCTCGAAAATACGGAATAGTAGGCTCATAAATTTGTTGTTTTTCTTTGTTGACCTCGGATGGTTGGGTCTGGCTCATCTCAAATCTAACAGTTGGGTCCAGTATAAAGCCTTTACTATTAGTCTTGTCTAGAGCCACGATGTCCGCTCTTCTAATTCCGCCGCCTTCAGACGCAACGCAGTGCACCTCTTCATGGACCTCGAAGGATTTGTTTCTAAGGGCTTGTGCTATTAGTTTTCGGATGTTATGATGGCGTGGAGTTCTCCAGGGTAAGGTTCAAAATATGTATCTGTTGGAATAATAATAATAATAATAATAATAATAATAATAATAATAATAATAATACTTACAAATAGTTTTTAAGGAACCCGCACATAAGCTCGCCATCGGTCCCTATCCTATGCAAGATTAATCCACTCTCTATCATCATATCCCACCTCCCTCAAATCCATTTTAATATTATCCTCGCATCTACGTCTCGGCCTCCCCAAAAGTCTTTTCCCTCCGGTCTCCCAACTAACACCCTATATGCATTTCTGTATTCGCCCATACGTGATACATGCCCTGCCCATCTGAAAAGTCTGGATTTAATGTTCCTAATTATATCAGGTGCAGAATACAATGCGTACAATTCTGCGTTGTGTAACTTTCCTTATTCTCCTGTAACTTCATCCCTCTTAGCCCCAAAATATTTTCCTAAGAATCTTATTAATATAATAATAATAATAATAATAATAATAATAGTAATAATAATAATAATAATAATAATATAATATACTAATAAGAATATACTTATAACAATAGACCAAATAATAATAATAATAATAATAATAATAATAATAATAATAATATAATATAATATGATATAATATAATATAATATACTAATAATAATATACTTATAACAATAGACCAAATAATAATAATAATAATAATAATAATAATAATAATAATAATAATAATAATAATATCAGTTCGCTTTTATTTGCATGAATTTCTACAAAATCGTTCACAAACGACCACAATGATATTATACTTTTATGTTTGACTCCCCTCCCTGATTCTTCTCTCAAATAGATCCTATTTAGTTGCTTTCCATACTATATCTTCGAAATGAAACTACTTAGAAAGAGTAAAAATTTTAACGGTAGAAACATAAGATGGCAATAGTTCAAATAGGTTACAATCAATTTTTAACGTCAATAAAATTACCGTCGATTGGACGGTGATTAGCAATAGTGATCCAAGCGCCAAAATCACGAACTGGTGGAAAATTAAGTACGGTAATAATGTACGCTTTGCTAGGCACATGGTAATTCTCACAAATATTAAAACCTTATCCCATGGTTTGTTAAAAAGGGCACTTGGATCATTATCGCTTAATTATAAAACTGTTATTCCAAGTTTAGCAAGGATGAATTATCCACTAAATTTGGAACAATTTTATACGGATGATACGGTTATAACAAACACGAAGTATAACATGATCAAGCTTTTTCAGCAGTATTTAATTTGACATCACAAATACAATAGAGAGAAGTAATATGTAACGTTCCTTAAGTCCAATGTCCTATGTTGGAAACTATTCAGCTTTTTGGTCCTGATGTCATCTTTGACATCACCGGGAATCAAGTGCAACAGAGATATTAGATCTTCAAGCTTCTGTTTTCTTTTCTTGAGATCAAAGTGGTCCAAAGAGTTCATGCAAATTTGAGTTAGAAAGTTTCCTCGCTGTTTCTTCTGGATATTCACAGTGACATAGTCCTCATCATTATAATCTGTTTCTTACATATAATTTAAATGGATCTTTATTTTTTAACATTATTTCGCGAATTTCATCCAATCATTGGCGATTCCTTCATGAAGGATATGAGGATGATCCTACAGTTTAATTTCGTGCCTCTGAGGATAGAAAACATTTTAATTACATATTTTGATTTTCAGTGCGTCCCGACGTAATAATTTCCTTTAAGCTTCCATTTTCTGTCGTGAGTTGTCGCCATTGCACAGCGCAGAAATAATTTCCGAGGAACCATCCAAATATCTTACAGCAAACGATTTTTTCTAGCTGTCAAGTTAAGGGACAGAGGAGAGTGCGGAGGAAGGGGTATGGCTTGAGTTTAACCGTGTTTGAGAATATGACCGCATATCCTAATACTACGACCCTTCGTTCTGGGTGATGGAGACCCTCTCAGAGACTACTTATAATAAGAATTTTCAAGTATCCTTGTAGCCTTCTTAAGTGCAGTTCATTGGTCATTTTAAAATAATAGAATAAATGAAATAATAAATAATTTAAAATGATATAATATAAAAATAAAATGAATAAAAAACAAAATTGCATAAAGATAAATAAAATAAGCTATAATAAATACAAGAATTAACAGGACTTTCAGATGACAGGACAGCCGAAAAAATATCTGAAGTTATATTTGATCATTTAGAAGAATTTAACTGTAGCAAGAAAATAATTGCTCAAACTTACGATGGAACATCGGTAAATATCGGGCAGTACAATGGCTTAGGAACCATCTTCGCAACTAAAAAGGGTAGGAGGATCGAACTTCATTACAAATAAATTGCCAGTTCCAGAATGGTGAGTCAAAGACTAACATAGGCCTACTTGTATTGATTTTGAATGCTCTATTATTATTATTATTATTATTATTATTATTATTATTATTATTATTATTATTAGTAGTAGTAGTAGTAGTAGTAGTAGTAGTAGTAGTAGTAGTAGTAGTAGTATTACTAATATTATATTGTTATTAATATTAGTTTCTGTCTTGGTCATCAATCGTCAATCTCATATCCTACATACAAAAAATATTACGAGTCGCCACTGCATCCAATTAATTTTGTTTTCTGTGATGTCGACCTTACGGTTAACATTTCGGTTCTCTATTTTAAAACATCCAACAAAATCACTCGTCTCCAACAGAAGGATTTTTTTAACAACAAAAGGATTTTTTTTCCTTCACGTCCTCATCACATTAATTTAGTCTTTTGCAAGTTCCATGATTCATATATTGTTCGAGATTAACAGGATATTCACGTATCAAGAGTCTACAAAACAGTTTCAATTACTATCATAGATGACATTTGGATCACTATTGCAAAACAGATGGCGCTTGAATCACGTTTGCTAATCTGGAAATATGAGATATGGAGATGGCGCTTGGTTTAACAGTCGTTAGCTAGCAGCACATAGCAGCAGTTGCTGGTATCATTTTTGCTAAACCACAATAGGCCTGTCTGCAAGCACTGAAGTGATAATCTGAATATTTGAGTTTCGGCGCTTGGATCACTATTGCTAATCGTCGTCCAATTAACAAATTTCGACGTCAAAAAAGTAAATATTTTGGCCGATTTTTACTATCGTATACGTATGAAGACACAGGACTTTGCAGACAGTTATGCATGAAAATAAAACACATTTTTAACTTCATACCTTCAGCCATTTTCTATTTCCCAGAATTTAAAATACTACAAAGAAACCTCAGTGATCAGTTCTTTATTACTTACAACTAGCCGTACCCGTGCGCTCCGCTGCACCCGTTAGAAATAAATATAAAGTAATTACATAATTAAAATAGGACATTTGATCCAGGAAACATTCGTGTTTGATAGAAGGATAAATCGTTTAATATGTTACTTAATTTAAATTGTATTTAAATAATTAAAATGCGATCATTTTGGTCCAGAGACCACTCATTTGGTGCAATGACAATTACTTTAACATGTTTCTTAATTTTTATTGCATGCAACCATAGTTTAATGAACATTAACATCATTTAGATTTAATGTGTATACTTTATTTTACTTGCTATATGTTTCCATTGAATTATGGTAATAACTTAATTTTAATCCTTGTTTTCTACGTATTCAGTAAATGGCGCTTAGCCCACTATGGTTCTGAACCATTTAAATAACTTAAATAACTTATATTATATTATATTACATTATATTATATTATATTATATTATATTATATTATATTATATTATATTATATTATATTACATTATATTATATTATATTATATTATATTATATTATATTATATTATATTATATTATATAAAAAGTCTGTTGATAACGGATGTAACTTACATAAACATTATTTTAAGAAATACAGGAAACGAATATACAGAATAGCCTATCAAGTTTTCTCTGCATAAGAAGCTATTTTAATCTTACCTGTCCTCAATTCACTCACAAGTTACTGTAATAACATTATAGCATTATGTCCATCTAGAGAAACTACACTTTCAAATGGTGAAATAATAATTAATTATACAAATCGCGTAATTTAGCTTCCGATATTACTTTATACAAACACAAAACATTCTCTGTAGGCCATGTTTCATAGCTTTCGATTGTTGTTGTCCAAGGCCCCTTATAGACGAAGTCATTTATTTTTTATTTCATTACACTGCCTTAGATGGCAGTTATTTTTATTTTAAAACTTATTTATCTCATTAAATATCAGTCCAATCAAAATTTTTCAAAGAATAAAACTTATCGAAAATGATTTTTAAAGAAACGTTTGTTATGTAACATTTTTCACAAAAATCAATAATAAGCGAGATATTTCGATTTATTTAATTCAGACCCCCTTATGACCCCCTTTTAAATAATGTATTTTGAATGCCATATAACCTAAAATCTAAGTTACAACGAACTTAATTTATATTCTAATTTTCATCGAAATCTGTTCAGCCATTATCACGTGAATAGGTAACAAACATACAGACAGACAGACAGACAGACAGACATACAAACAAAAATTTCAAAAAAGAGATTTTCGGTTTCAGGGTGGTTAATTATATATGTAAAGACCAACTATTTTTGGAAAATCGAAAATTACCAGAAAAATTTCGGCTACAGATTTATTATTAGTATAGATTTATATCAACGACATATCAGAATCTCTAAAGTATTGCCAACACCATCTCTATGCAGACTATCTTCAAATATACATAACATTCCATACTGACGAAATAAATGATGCAATAACTAAAATTAATGGCGATCTGGACTTAATTTGGACATGGACACGGAAATTCCGACTTAAACTAAATCCAGAAAAATCACAGTCAACCATTGTGGGCCATTCACGTTTGTTAAGCACTATTACCATACCAAATTTTTCCCCGATTAAAATATATGACACCGAAACTCCATTCTGTGAATCAGTAAAGAATCTATGTATTTATATGGATAAAAGTTTAAATTGGAACATTCAAGTTGTAGAAACCTGCAAAAAAGTATTTTCATTAATCCACTCGTTTAGGCGATTGAAGAATTTTGTACCCTTTTCCATGAAAAAAAAAAAAAAAAAAAAAAAAAAAAAAAAAAATGTTAGTGCAAACACTCATGATGCCCCACTTCGATTACTGTGATATTCTGTTTACCGATCTAAGCGTTACTTCGGCGCAGAGACTACAACGTGTTCATAATATGTGCGTCCGTTTCGTCTGCAATATTCGCCGGGCTGATCACGTAACACCATCGCTCGAAATGTTGTCCTGGCTCCGTCTAGAAGATCGTAGGAAAATCCACTGTCTTTCCCTTCTCTTTCACATATTGCATTTCTCCACTCCTGTCTATCTTGCGTCTCGTTTTCAAAATTTATCCACCCATCATAACCTAGACACACAATCACAACACTTCGCAATATTATCCATTCCCTCCCACCGAACATCCTCATATTCATCTTCTTTCACTGTGGCTGTTCCTCGGATTTGGAATTTCCCTACCGAGTAATGTCAGGGACTGTCAGACAACAAACCAATTTAAGAATATAATAACGAAATATTTTTAAAAATTCTTGTTAACAATAATAGCTCTTTCGGGTTTCTAAATGTTTAATGGTTATATATATATATATATATATATATATATATATATATATATCACAGAATAAATATTTAAATTATCTTCTTATTATTACTATTATTATTGTTATTATTATTATTATTATTATTATTATTATTATTATTATTATTATTTCTTACCAATGTTTATCATTGGCTCACTAACATTACTTATCCAACTTTCATTATTTACTTTCATGTTGTATTATGGTCTAGATATTAATGTAATAACTATGTAACCAATTGTATCCAATTAGAGTCTAGCTGGGCGGAAGAGAAGGTCTACTGGCCTTAGCTCTGCCAGAGTAAATAAATAAATAATTATTATAAATTATTAAGTTACCGAAAAAAATAATATTTAATGGCACCGGTACTGCTACGTATTGTATAATTACAACATAGAAATATTACTTAAATAATCTAAAAAGAATTGAAATGTTTCAGTTTATGTAAACTTGCGGATATATAGTCGTCCTCTGTAGTTTAGCTGTCACAATACTAACTTTTCGCAGATTCAGCAAAGGGTGCTCTTTAAATGGCGATGAAATTAACATGACTTCCTCAAGGAGGGAAGTAAAGCTAAGAGGCCGGTATCGTAGATTATGACACGTAAGAGAACCCTTTTCATAGTATAAAACGTACAGAAAAATGTGTTGGTAATTTATCGTCCATGTCGAAATTTTGAAGGCAGTACAATGTGTCCATAATGCTGACGGAAATGTACGTGGGACTGTAGTTTCCATCTACTACCCCTGTATCTATCCATCGCTACATATATTCTTCTTTAGAAAATATTAAAAAAAACGTTATTAGACAAAAACAAAGAAGCGATTTCGTCAGACTCCGCACATAAGCGCAATAAATCGGTGACCTTGCATCATGTTGAGTTCCTGGACAAGGAGTCATTTTATTTGTGAATGTCTTAATATTGTTTCATATTTGCCACAAAACTGAGGACAACAATGGACTACTCTATTGATTTCTTGAATAGGATAGATGATGATGATGATGATGATGTTGATTATGATGATGATGAAAACTTTAGATTAATAGTTCATATTTTCTACGATACTACCTTTCGTTAAATTGAGAAATGGATATTTAACAAGAAATTTCGTAATGAATAATTTCGTAATCTTCCAAAAGGACATCGAAGGAACTACCGAATTATCAATGAAGGTAAGAAGAGCATTTTGAAATTCATAAACATAATGTAATGTTGTTTAATCGTCAATAGTTAATCATAGTTAAGATACAGGTGCGAGATGCACTTCAAGACGCTCGCAAATATTTATTTCGCAGCTACCAACAGTAAAGTGCTTTGATATCATCGCCTCATCACCATTTGCTTCGCCGTTTGTAATGTCGGAAGGGCGTAAATTGAACGTAGTTGTCCTGTAACAAAGTAAGCAAATGTCCCATAGCTTCGTAATAATAGCTTAAAAATGACTGCAGACATGGTGATTTATGTAACAAGATACCTGACTAGAGGATCTGGCGCCGTATCACGTGTACAGTGTGATATCTAATCCAGACAAATGTAATTACTCGACCCCACAAGTTGATTATGATTGAAAGGCAGAAGAACGTGAAGCGTGTTCCTCTTGATGAACTTCATCAAGTAGTTGAAGAGGACCGCAGGAATCTTTTTGACCTCCACGACCCTCCGGGCTCTGCGGGATGTATATTCCTCACACCATATATACATTCGGGAGGACATTAATTGGTCCGGTCCAACAGTTTTGTTTGTCACATGGGTGGCATAAATTGTTTAGTTTGACACCATCTCCAACACTTTTAGAGGATGGTCTTCAGCGGCTTGCTCTGTGGACCTTGCTGCGTGCTATGATTCACTGTGCATGGACACGAATTTTATAGTTGTCGTTAATTTTCAAATTTGTGACTCAGGAAGATTCTAGTGCTTATATTTCTGCATAATGATTACACCAGAGATATCTATATTTATCATAAGGAATGGCTACTGCTGCTCAATTGGTGTTAATTATGCAGCACAGTGTTAATCATGAGTCATTAGCCTATGTATAAATCCACAACGAAGTAGATCCCTAAAAAAAATAGAGTCTGCAGAGTAGAAATTTACAGTAGGATATAATTTGGAATCAGAGAATAATAAGTACTTGACTAATGATGTCGGAATCTCCCTCGGTGGTATAGTCATTAATTTCTGCATAATTTTATCGAAGTTTGTGGAATCAAACCCGTTCAGGGAAGATGCAGTTTTAAGGAACGATAAAAAACCTTAGTATGTTTTCCTTCTGAAGGAAGAAAGGCTGAGGATTTCGTATTGTAGATATATGTACCGTATAAATAATCTACTCCATAATGAGATTGCTTCAGTCAAAATTACTGGCCAGCTGTTTCTTGTCACATTAAGTTTCTTCATATTCGGACAGATGTCTCTGTGAGTCGTCTCAGTTAACATTGCGGATGCCTGCAGGAAAATATCTGGTAAGGCTGCAGAATGCAGAGACAGCTGACTGACAGTACGGTGCGATAGTTGAAATTTGGTCTAAAATGATAATGGTAGGGGGTTTTAATGTATGCTGGGAAATACTAGAAGATAGTAATATAACTCTTTCGCTCAAAGAACGTATATCAAAATATGAAAATCAATATGAATTTAACAAAATCAATATAACAAGCTATAGTCCACACCTGTGGAGTAACGGCTAGCGCGTCTGGCAAGTTACCTGGTTGAGGTTTCTTCCGGAGTTTCCTCTCAACCTCATATGAGCAAATGCTGGGTAACTTTTGGTGCTGGATCCCGGACTCATTTCACCTGCATTATCACCTTCATCTCATTCAGACGCTAAATAACCTAAGATGTTAATAAAGCGTCGTAAAATAGCCTACAAACAAAAAACAAGCTATAATAAATTACAAAAAATGTATGATAAGACTGCTCGTTATCACCATTATTGCTCAATATACAAGATGAACCGTAAGTAATGGTATTTATTTCAGAGGGTTATTCTTTGCGATATTTCAAACAAAAAAGTTTAATACATTTTTGCTCCTTTTTGGTTCCTTTGTTTTATATGAAACAGTTCATAGCATATTTTTAAAAAAGCCATTGATTTAATTTCAAATATCCTCAGTCAATTTAAGGGAGCAGAATATTATGGTAATAAATAATTGAAAGCATTTTAGTTTTGTCTTTTAAATGTGCAAAAATTTGATTGGAACATATGTAACATTTTAAAATTCCTTTGCAGAACGATAAATTACATTTCTTCGGATAACATTTCTGCACATTTAAAGGACAAAACTAAAATTCTTCCAATCATTTATTACCATAATACACTGCTCTGTTAAGTCGACTAAGCATATGGGAATTAAATCCATGGCTTTCCCAAAACACGCTATGAAATGTTTCATATAAAACAATTTTTATCTCGAAAAGAAAGCATAAAGGAGCAAAATTTTATTAAACTTCTTTTATTTGATATGTCTCAAAGAATAACCCCCTGAAATTAACGACTAGGGCTCGAAAGTTGAAGACCTATAAATTGCCTGAAAAGACCTTTAAAAAGACTTAAAGAGATCCTAGAAAGGACGTAAAGAGTGGAAAAAGGACGTAAAAAGGCGATCCAAATTAATTATTAAAATCAGTTTCAACTTACAAACTCCTTACAAAGATTGAAGTCGAAATAGTTAAAGCGACCAGTAGGCTTGTCAAAAATAATGGGTTCAGCAGTTTCTCGCGGAACAAAATGCTTGGAGTCTGGAAAAGTCTTTGGAAAGTAAAACTAGACAACGTGTTTAAAAGAAGTTGGAATTGAGATTAGACTCTGCGGATTCTTGAATTGTAAAAATTGCAGTAAAAATGTAGTCGAAAGAAGGTGAAGTTGCAAAAAAAAAAGCCATTAAGACCTAAACAAAAGGCTGAAAAAGGACCAATAAGCCAAAAAAACGCCTAAAAAGGCAAAAAATAACAAATAAAACCCACTTTTTCTGGCCTACAATGACCCAAAATGAACATATATTATGTTGGGCCTCGTCTTCGTACACCCGAAAAAAAAAAGTATTTTTCCTCAACTTCCGAGCCCTGTTAATGACATTACTTACGGTTCATTCTGCATACAGTAGGTCTACACCTTATTTTATCACTAGTGAATGAATTCGACCTGGAATCTGTATAAAACGGTGTGAACAGTGAACGATAGGGAGGGGATAGATAATCCAAAAGGGCCACGGTACGAATTATGTCGGACTATCGGAGTACTATTATAGAAATGGATTTAAGAAAATCAACTCAAGAAGTTACACAATAGAGACCTTCTGGACATAAAGATATGTGGTGCCCGAGAAGAAGATAGGTAGACGACTTCTAAATTTTTATCGGAACTGGTCTTCGGTCGACCACAAATAATAATAATAATAATAATAATAATAATAATAATAATAATAATAATAATAATAATAATAATAGTTATTTGAGCTGAATAAAAAGAGAAAGGGTATTAAAGAAGAATAAAAATTGAAGGACACATTAGAAATTATGAATATATATATATATATATATATATATATATATATATATATATAATTAAATATGGATTCGATAGATCGGCCTACTAATCAATTCACAATGAACAATGATTAAAACAATTATGTGACAATTTGAAAGAAAAAAAAACATTAAGATGAGTTAAATGATAAGAAAACATAGGAAATCATTTACAATAAAAGTTTATTTGGTACAAATAATTACTAATTATAGCTAAGGATGATTTTAACACATAAGATCCTATGGCATCAATCATTGCATCAGAAATTTTAAATTGTTTACGTTGATTTGAAGTTTCTCGTGGGATCGTACCACGGGCACCGAATATGAGCCCAAAAACTGTCCAATGTGTGTTGTGGTATTGTGCTCCGAGATGCTACAACAAGGGTCATAGTTAATATGGAAGAAACATGTAGAACGAATGTCATAAAAAAAACAGAATAGAGGCAGTCTAGAATTAGCAACCTATTAAAAGAGAAAACGATCAATTTTAAGACCAAAAAAAGAGACGGCGAGATCAACTTTAAGGTTAAACCAGAGTCCTAACCTAAGAAATAATTGACGATGAAGAAGAAGAAAATGATGATGGTGGTGGTGATCATGGTGTGGTGGTTAATTCAGTGGAGAACTAGAGGGGGGGGGGAAATCTGCAGAATACTTCAAAGTCATAGACATAGAACACGGAATAGTGTGGTAATATTTCAATTTTGTATTGGGCATTAAAAGTTGCTGACCACCGAGGGAAGAGCCCCTTCGTTCCATCGCAGGCCGCGCTATTCCCCTGTGTTACGTACATGAGAGCATTGGTCATCATTGTTTCCTCCCTATCAACTGTGTACTTCAGGTTTCCGCCGGAGGCCATCGCCCTGTCCGCACCACCCATAATTCATTGCTGTCCCTAATTGCTGTTGTGCAGATCCTACACACATTGATTACTTGCTCATTTAATAAAGCCTAATCAACAGAATAGCTCCTGTAACACGAAATATATACAGTATGTATGTATGTATGTATGTATGTATGTATGTATGTATGTATGTATGTATGTATGTATGTATGTATGTATGTATGTATGTATGTATGTATGTATGTATGTATGTATGTATGTATGTATGTATGTATGTATGTATATATGTATGTATGTATGTATGTATGTATGTATGTATGTATACATAATAGTTTTTTATATAACTAGTACGTGAAACATGTTTTTAGCGGATGAGTATTGATATTTATGGACAAGACGTAAGCCGAGTCCGTAGTATCATACGGGGTCGCTGAAGGTTTCACGTACTTGTTACATAATAGTTTTTTATGCAACTAGTACGTGAAACGTGTTTTTAGCGGACGAGTATTGATATTTATGGACAAGATGTAAGCCGAGTCCGTAGTATCATACGAGGTTGCTGAAGGTTTTACGTACTTGTTACATAATAGTTTTTTATGCCTTGTAATTACCTAATTCGATAAGAGTAAAGTTGGGTTTAATAGAAGTACTTATAAGTTAAGTTTATTTTTGCTTATAGTAGGCGTTATTATACCATAGTTTTTATATACAGTCCTAGGTTTATTGCATTTATTTATAGTTAGGTTTACATTTACGTTTATTTTATTTTTATTACTGTAATTATTGTAATGTTATTATTGTATTATTTCACTGCCATCGGGTGTATATCCAATTGATGTGTTAAAAAATACATACATTATTATTGTTATTATTATTATTATTATTATTATTATTATTATTATTATTATTATTATTATTATTATATGGCCTTACAAGTATTTCATTGGCAGACAAAACAGTTACTCTAATTCAGGGTATGCCTACATTGAGTGTCCCGCTGTGCTAACAGAAAAGTGCTAAAAAGAACGTTGGGATGAACAACAACGCAGTTGAAAAAATGAATTCTTAACCATGAAACTGTATTTGACCAATCCTACAAGAATAAATTATCACACAATTTCATAACACAGTTTGTACCGGATCATAGAAAACTCAGAAACTATTTTAAGGGCCATTTTCTCTAAATGAGTTTAAACTTAGGTTTATTTTATGCTGGCTTAAGCCTGATTTTAAACCAAAAATCATTTTCCCCAAGTTAGTTTAAACTTTTAACATTCAAACTGTGGCCGGGAGGAAAAAGGTCTCAAGTAAAAATTTTATACTTTTCAGGAGAACAGTAGAAAGATTGAAATTGGTGCCAATTATAGAGTTTTTTTTAATTAAGAGGTTTTTCCTGGATATTATTTGTTTATATTTCTTCTCAAATAGGCAATGTTGCTCATTTAACAATTTTCTTGATTATTTCTAAAAATAGCCGCACTTAAGCCCTTTTAAGACTACAATCCAAACTGAGTAGAAGGGGCTATTTAAACATAAGACATTTTTCATATCAAAATAAATGAGAAATGTAAATTATTACTTACTTACAAATGGCTTTTAAGGAACCCGGAGGTTCATTGCCGCCATCACATAAGCCCGCCATCGGTCCCTATCCTGTGCAAGATTAATCCAGTCTCTATCATCATATCCCACCTCCCTCAAATCCATTTTAATATTATCCTCCCATCTACGTCTCGGACTCCCTAAAGGTATTTTTCCCTCCGGTCTCCCAACTAACACTCTATATGCATTTACGGATTCGCCCATACGTGCTACATGCCCTGCCCATCTCAAACGTCTGGATTTAATGTTCCTAATTATTATGTCAGGTGAAGAATACAATGCGTGCAGTTCTGCGTTGTGTAACTTTCTCCTTTCTCCTGTAACTTCATCCCGCTTAGCCCCAAATATTTTCCTAAGCACCTTATTCTCAAACACCCTTAACCTATGTTCCTCTCTCAGAGTGAGAGTCCAAGTTTCACAACCATACAGAACAACCGGTAATATAACTGTTTTATAAATTCTAACTTTCAGATTTTTGGACAGCAGACTGGATGATGAAAGCTTCTCAACCGAATAATAACACGCATTTCCCATATTTATTCTGCGTTTAATTTCCTCCCGAGTGTCATTTATATTTGTTACTGTTGCTCCAAGATATTTGAATTTTTCCACCCCTTCGAAATGTAAATTATTAGGAATTTAGGAATGCAAAATGGGTCTTAAGCAATTATAGGACTGTTTATCCTGGTGCTCAAAGTTTTAAAAGGAAAGGGCATCAGTATGTGATAAAATGGCTAAAATATAAGGTAGACCTTTTCAATAGGGAAACATGGAAACTAAACATGTGATGATTCGTAAGGAATAAAGTATTAACTATTTTTAAGCCCTTTATTCTGTGTGTGCTCGATTCAAAAAGTACTTAGGACATTTGGTAACGCTCTATAAATCCAGTCAGGAGTCTTATTTGACTTAAGCCGTTTCACCAGATTGTAGAGAATAGTTTTCGCTTTCAGAATATATAAAAATCTCATTTTCGCAAAAAATTGACTTAAGACCTTTTTCCTCCCGGCCACAGCAATAATAATGCATCTAACATTACATATGAATAAGCAGTAGCTACATATATAAAGCGGGATTTAGTGCACATACGCATATATTTACTATTTTAGGACACAAAAATCTCCCAACAATGTCCAGAATTACAATCGTCTAAAATTTATATAAGATACGCAGCTGTGAGTAAGAGCGTGCAGAATGAGGTCCGTCGTAAAATGTTTAATGATTTGTATAGTTACTTGTTGCAGTTTTTCTTGAACCAGTTGTTTTCTTGAGCTAGTTTTGTGTAGGCCTACTTGTTCAGTTTCTTTTATTCTCGGTGTTTAGGTTTGCGTTTAGCAGAATTTCTGTATCTATGGCTCGCCCAAGCAGTACGAATTTCTCGCTAATCTTTTCTCTTTACATGGTCATGCGAAGTAACTTAGTTCTTGGTTTTGCTGTTTATATACGTTTGTTATAAAAATAAAATATTTGAACAGATCTGTTGACTTTATCTAACATAATAATGACAAGTCTATTGGTTGGAATGTTGTTGTCTGCTGTAACTTCCTATTCAACTGCAACAAATGTATCATCTGTTTTCAATAGACTTCGAAGATTGTACACTATCTACCAAAAAGTAATTGGGCACCCATGGTTTTAGTTAATTTAGTATGTCATTTGACTCTTGTGGCCAGTATGTGTTGTAGTGAACAAGAGAATCAGTTGAGAAAGATGTGGCGCGTGGTACAGAACTATCAGACTTTGATAAGGACATAATTGTGGGCTGCCATCTCAGTGGACTCTCTAGCAGGGCAATAGCCGCTAAGGTAAACAGGCCCAAATTAACAGTGGCATTCGTCCTATGTAAGTGGAAGGTCGATGGACATTGTGACAATGGTGAACATTCAGGGCGACCGAAAATTCTGACCAACAGAGATCGCAGAACCCTAAAGAACAGGACACAACCAATGGCTACCATCAGACAGGAGTTTCAAGCAGCGACAAACGTGTCTGTTTCAATTGGAACATTGCGAACAGAGGCCAACCAACTCGGATATTCCGGAAGAGCAGCGGCACATAAGCCGCATATCACGAAGACGAATAAAGCTCAGAGACTCTAGTGGTGTTTGGACCATCGAAACTGGATATTGGAACAGTGGAAATCAGTTCTATGGAGTGACGGATCGAGATTCACATTATTTCGGTCTGATGGAAATGTATGGGTGTGACGGCTATCCAGAGAACGGCTTCTACCAGAGTGTATAGTGCCTATCAGGAAATTTGGTGGTGGTGGAGTGATGGTGTGGGGGTGTTTCTCGTACTACGGTGTGGGACTACTGGTGGTTGTTCGTGGCACAATGAACTCACAGGCATACTGTACAATTCTGGATAACGAAATGCTCCCAACACTGTGGCGTTTCTATGGAATGGACCCTTGTCACTTCTAGGAGGACAATGCTAGGTGCCATGTTTCGGCGGCTACTATGCAGTGTTATGTAGAAAATAATGTTCGCCGGTTGGACTGGCCTGCACAGAGTCCTGATTTCAATCCCATCGAGCACCTTTGGAACGATTTGGACCGGCGATTGAGGTCTCGAGAGATGCGGCCAACTTCCATTGTCCAACTGAGTGCCATGTTGCATGGCGACGCATTGCAGTGGATATCCTACACAAACTACTGGAGAGCATGCCTGACAGGGTGGCTGCTGTTATAGCAGCAAGAGGTGGTACCACGAAGTTCTAAAGGGACAAAAACAGTGCCTAATTAGTTTTTGGTAGACAGTGTAGTTATAGTAAGGTTCACATTCTTTAATGATTTGGTTTAAGAGTCAGTTGAGTTTCGTCAGCGAATACCTATTTAAAAATACTAAAAATCTAAGTGAAACATGATTGATTCCTGAAATTAGGCTGCTTTCGGGTATGGGTTCAAATTATAATTGGATTGATTGATTGATTGTTTTTTTCTGAAATTTTTAAAACTGTAAGATGAATGTCAGGTAAGACGACTCTCGACCTCACCTCGCCAGATACCATCTAGTTATCACTTATCATTAATTCCATCGATGCTGAATAACCTAGTAGTCGGTACAGTGTCGTTGAATGACCAACTAATACTACTACTACTACTACTACTACTACTACTACTACTACTACTACTAATAATAATAATAATAATAATGACCAACGAATAATAATAATAATAATAATAATAATAACAATAGTAATAATAATAATAATAATAATAATAATAATAATAATAATGTACTCTTATATGTTTTATTTTCTAATAGGAAATACTGTACTTGAAACCGAGTTGGAAGCCTATACTTATTATTTTTCGACAGTTCACACTCTCAAGTGCGTTATATTCTAATTGAATAGCCATCTCTTATTACTCTTCAATTCTTTCATCTTATGGTGGGGCATGTTAGAAGACAAACAGGCATAGGCTATAGGCTACTATTATTTTTCGACGGCTTTCATTTTCTAGTAGGGGATATTCTGGACCAAACAGATATTTCATAATTCTCCGATGGTTTAAACTTTGGTAGAGAATGTTAAAATCTAAACAGGAAATATTATATTTCGACGGTTTTCATTCTCCAGTTGGACATACTCTAAACTGAAGAACAGGCATGTTTAGCGCGGTCATTTCCTACCCTTAAACGAGGTGCAACAGTGAAATAGAATCTCAGAATCGCATGAAATAACATGTTTAAAAAAAGATTCTACGTCTCTGTTACACCTCGTTTAAAGGATAGAAATATCTGCCCTGAACATGTCTGCTGAAGTAAGCTATGTATCTTTCTTCTTCGATGGTTTTTATCGCCAATTGGCAGAAGTGCCATTTAGGGGAGTGCTGGAGCGCAATCCCCCCCCCCTCCGAGATTAAAGAAAAAAGCATTAATAATTCAGTGGTACTGCCAAAGAAAAAATTTGAGACCTAGACTTCTAATATTAAAATATTCTACTTTTATACATGTTAAAGAAATAAAAGTCGAACTAGTTAATGATTTTTTTTAAAATGATTAGTTGTTAACTATTAGTAAATTAAACATTTTGTTAATTAAAATTAAAATTTCTTTGTGTGTTCATTTGTTCGCACTCACTCCATATTAAGAGCAAGAACATGTAGGTCTACATTACGTATAGTAAAAGTAGAATAAGTAGTTAAAACTAAGTAAATACAGTATATTAAAACTGGAAATGTACCGTAAAGTGTGATAAACTAGACTATAAAACAAAGTTAAAACTAAGTCTATATGTAGAAACTGGAAATATGCTGTAAAGTCGGATAAACTAGACCATAAAACAAGGGAAAAAATAAACCATATCAGCATTATTTATGATAAAATAATATAAAAAAATACGTACTTAAGAAATGGAGAAGAACTAATGAGCTTTAAAACTAGTATTTATTTATTTATTTATTTATTTATTTATTTATTTATTTATTTATTTATTTATTTATTCATTCATTCATTCATTCATTCATTCATTCATTCATTCATTCATTCATTCATTCATTCATTTATTTATTTATTTATTTATTTATTTATTTATTTATTTATTTATTTATTTAACCTGGTAGAGATAAGACCATCAGGGCTTCTCTTCCGCTCTACCAGGGGATTACAACTACAATATTAAGAAAACAATTACAATTATAAGAAAACAATAACAAACTATGCTTGGTGCATCTGATATCGTGGTCTATGTTATTTTATTTGATGCTCAAATTCATCGCAATAGTAAAATTTACCCCGATTTACGTCGATGGATCTCTGAAATTTGTAACTTCTATATTTTCAGTGCCACGAAACTGAAATTATTAACACACATTATAGACCATATGGGCATGAATAATACAAATTTTCATTGTGATATCTAATTAATTTTTTAATTTATTATAATTTTTTTGTATTAATTGACATCGGGTAAATGTTCCTCTGATTGTCATAATTCAAATTATTTTTCCTTAAGTTTCTTTTCCACTATTTCTAATATATGAATAAGGAAACTGGTTTATGTTTTTTGCAGTTAGAAAGCAAGTTATTGAGAAGAAATATTTGAATTTCTAGTTTCTTATTTTCAGTTTTTCTTTGAACCATTACAACTTCAACAATTGAAGGGTTCAGAACCATAGTGGGCCAAGCGCCATATACTAAAACCGTAGAAAACAAGGGTTAAAATGAAGTTATTACCATAATTCAATGGAAACATATAGAAAGTAATATAAAGTATGCACATTAAAACTAAATGGTATTATGTCAGTCTTCATTAAACTGTGATATTCACTTAACTTTAACCCTTGCTTTCTCCGTTTTTAATAAATGGCGCTTGGCCCACTATGGCTCTGAAACCTTCAATTATTGATGGTCACAACAACTATTATAATAGAAGAAAGGTTACTTCAGTTATTTGTAACATATTTATGACTTTCTGTGCAAACTTTCGGGCCATTTGAAGAAAAATTTTATTCGCTAGAATATTTTGAAATATAAAATATGCTGAAAATGAGGAAATTGAGAAAAAGAGTAAAAAATGAAAACCATATTTATTCACCTTAAAACTGCTCAGTTGCCATATGTTGCGGCTTAAGTGACGTAGAAGTGAACAAACTGCAGATTTTAAAAGGTTAATCGTCAAACCATTCTTTTGCAACAATCAATGAAATTTTATTTTTTTTTTAATTTCACCGATCCATCGCCTTCCGATATAGAGAATACAGTGGCCTCTCCTAAGTTCGACAAAACAGAATTGAAAGTTCAGTCCAATAAGGGTAGTGGGTGTGGCAGGTGAAATGAATACAAATTCTTATTGGTTATCCATCAACGAATACAGTACTGTACTCGAATTTCCTGCCCTTCCAGAGACTTGTGTATGCGCTTCTAGTACCACAGTGGGTTTCGACAGTTCCGTCTCATAAACGGCACAGTTCTCAACTAGAAAAAGAAGAGTTCATTAATTTAAAATCAGTGATCAATATGGATGTCTTAATGAATAAAATATTCTGTTTTCCTTTAACAAATGTATCACTACAAGACACAGAACCAATTCCCATTCAAATGGCAAACCCATTTCTTAGTGCCCGTATAGGGTCGTGTCTAATTCTCCTACGTAAGCAGTTGAACTGTAGGATGTCGAACTTGATTTCTGTCGAACTTAAGAGCTTCCACTGTAGTTCATTGCAGGATAAGTAGTGAGCGAGTACACTGCGCGATGTAACTTATAAAGTCTTCTCAAAAATATCTTGCCCCCTCCTCTTCCAAACAAAAACTACAAGGACACCCCCCTGCCTGTTCTGTTTCACGCTAAGCACGAGTTTGTGATTTTTTCTTTCTACACTCGAACAATATATGACAGGACTCCCGTCACGTGGTGTCAGGAAAACGCATTGGAATTTGGTGTTTGAAAATATATCGTAAGCGAGGTTCGAACCTATAAACTTGGCTTCTACTCAACATTAATGATGTGTGCCATTGTGCATACCTTGACCATCGTGTCGTTTGCATAGCATCTTTTATCTCCGTGTGTATGTTTAAAGCTATTAAAGAAACTTTCATTAAATTGAAAATACTTCTTAAAATATTGCTGTTAATACTCTTCCAAATCCTCTCTGGGGATTAATTTATGAATGTAAGTATACATACGCATTACAAGCATCAGTTAAGTTATTAATAAATGATTGCTGGCTTGTTGAATTCCCTTCACAATATTTTGCGTATTTTTTACTTCTGTTTATTATTGCCGCCTACAAAACAGCATGACGACATTAGCTAACAAGTGAAGAGAAAACTCTGGAATGACATAACAAATTCGTAAAGTGGCTGGCTTAAGACTTTGATGAGTGATCGTCTTGTGTTTTTTGAAGCTACTGAAGAGACTTCTGCGTTCCCAAATCCCCTCTTACCGATTGTAACCAGGATAAGGCAACTTTGAACAAACCAATGTTGTTATTTGCTACTGCCTACATGTGCGTAAATAATTATTACAAGTCCCAACCAGGGAAAACAGGTAGCAGTTTTACAAGTTGTTCCCATTAATCATTGCTCTTCGTTTAAGCAGTTTTTTCTGGCTTCTCGTGTAGATGTATGAGCGCAAGACATAGTGGAATGCTTCCATGAAACATATCGATGCATGTTGAGATTGTAGTAGACACACCTCTCAATTTATATCTCTCGCATTTCTTACAGCAAAGTAATATTTCCTTAAGGCTGATTTACACTATAGCTGTACTAACGCGCAGACATTACTATGTAATGCTTATACGGGTTCTACCAGAAGTTTAAGGACACCCCTTCGAAAGAGATGTTGCATTCCTCTCCTTGTAATTACTGTATTTATGTGAAATGCCTGATGTTTACAAAGGAAACAAATGCCTGTGAAAAATGAAGATTTTTACTGTAAACCCAATCTCTTTATCTTTCAAACTACGAATCATGTAATAAATTTTCTGTTTCTGAAAACTTATTGAACAATTATGCAGGAAAAAATGGATGTATTTAGGTTAATGAATTTTGGAATAGAGGTAGAAATATCTGAAAGACCTTTTGTGGAAATATGCATTTTTCGTCTTGATTATACATCCATAAATTTTCTAGACATCACAATAACAAAAGTCGACAACAAACACACATTCAAAGTCTAAAGAAAACCCACAACAACAACAACAATAACAACACATATACACAACACATCCAATCACCCAACACAACACAAACAAGCTGCATTCCGAACAATGGTACACAGACTACTCAACATACCAATGAACCACCATGATTACAAAGAAGAGCTAAATACAATCAAATACATAGCACAAGAAAACGGATACAACCCCAACATAATAGACAACATAATACGAAATACAAAACATAATCACAAAAGAATAAGAATACAACACAAACACAAGAACACAAAAAATACATCACACTAACATATGAAAGAAAACCACACAGAAGATTGCAACCTCATTCAAGAACTTAAATTACAATATCGCATACAGAATAAATAACAATCTATAAAAACATCTCAACATACAAACAACACAAACAAACAAATACAACAACGCAGGCGTATGCAAACTCAAATGTAACACCTGCAACAGCTTCTACATAGGACAGACAGGCAGATAATTTCAAACACGTTACAAAGAACATATCACAGTCATAACAAAATTACAAAATACTTCCACATATGCAGAACACATCACAAGTGCTAACCACACCTACAGAGACATCAACACAAATTCTACACATCCAACCAAAAACCCAGAAACTAAACACACTAGAACAATACGAAATATAGAAATACACAAAAACTCATCCAAATGAAATTCTCAATACACAACTCAATTTCAGAACACACACACGCTTTGACTCCACATTACACTACACAAACACACCCACACAGGAAACAAAACAAAAGGCGCCAAAACCAGGAACAACGAGTTCTGAAGATGACCAATAGGCTAGCAGGCTGAAACATGTAAAAAGGTAATATAAAAGTTAACTCGTGAAAGACACATAATTCGTTTTACGAAATTAATTTTTCTTTTAACAAATTGTGGCACCTTGTTCACGCATTGTATTTCAGATTTTTTCCTTTATTTTCTTTAGGAAAAAATTGTCATTTTCTAAACTTCTCTTGAATTTGAAATTCACAGCAAATTGACCTGGGACCGCCAATACCACTTACATCATAACATTGGGAGTTGTTAATACTGGACAAGCAGCTTATTCACTCCATTTAGTAAACAGTTGTGGAGTTTGCTACAAGTGTGGTAAGGTTAGATTTCTTTCTTGATAAAAAAAAATGAAAACGAGTCGAAATTCAGGAGTGTGGATGTGAAGTGGTAGATTATTGGGATGTGGAACAATGACTTGAGATAATATCTAACTTTATCCCAAAATTCAATGACCTAAACATATCCATTCTGGAGTAATTACTTTTGTTCCTACAAAAAAATGTAATTTTTCAGTATCGGTAAGTGTTCATAACAGAAAATTGTTATATAATCGACAGTTTGAAAGATAGAGAGATAGGGTCTGCAATAAAATACTTCATTTTTCACAATCATTTAGTCCCTTTATAAACATCAGGGGATTTCATATAAGCCCTAAGTACAGACCGATTATTTAGTCCTGACAGCTAGGCGACGGGAAAGAGGGGAAGTAACATGAGTAGTGGGGACAACTCCGGAGTAGAGATAAGAGCGAGCGGTCAATAAAGAAAACGCTATACCGCATGCGTGACATCCGATCGCTCTGAATGCAAGCGACTGACTAACACGAACATCCCTTGGTGTAACTTAATGGACTCGCCTAACCCAGGCGCACATTGTCGGCGACTGTCAGGACTAAATAATCGTACTATACGAGGACACCAACAAGTGTTTCTTGGCATATTGTCCGTTCGCACGTCCGTCTGTGAACAGCGATTTCTCCTCCACTAATCCACTGAGTAAAGCACTCTCCTCTGGACCCAAGGGTTGCGGGTTCAGACTCGGCTGGGATCGATGGACTTTTCCAGGACACAAACACCCGGAATTTAAGCCGTGTGTACCAAGGAAAATAGATCCTTGGTATGTTCCGTGTCGGAGTTTTCCGGCACTTTAAAGTTGCAGGTATTGAAGCCTCCGCTAGGAATTATGGGTTAAATTAGCGACTGGGAATAACCTCTCTCAGAGACTTTAGCTTCTCCCGCTGCCTTAGTTGCTGTTTGTATGCAGGTACTCATTCTACTGCTCTGTTTACAAAACGAGTTCCCTGTCCCTGGGTTAATTCCACTGACATTTCGTACTATTCATTCTAGTGCCGAGGTGATGGAAAGCATTGGGCTCTATCTCCATGCCCCCCAAGTGCCTTCATGGCATGTGACGCGGATATCTTTACCTTTTACCTTTTTATTGATTATATACGAGTAAATTCATTCGGGTATGATACACAAAGATTATAAAATTAATAATAATAATAATAATAATAATAATAATAATAATAATAATAATAATAATAAAATGTAAGGTAAAGGTATCCCCGTCACATGCTATGAAAACACTTGGGGGGGGGGGGCATGGAGGTAGAGCCCCATGCTTTCCATGACCTCGGCACTAGAATGAGGTGGTGTGGTTGGCACCACGCTCTGACCGTCTTTTACCCCCGCGAAAGACCCGGTACTCAATTTTATAGGAGGCTGATGGAACCTCGGGGCCGTTCTGAAAGTGTGGCAACGAGAAAAATCCCGTTACCACTC
Organism: Periplaneta americana; assembly: GCF_040183065.1. Lineage (NCBI taxonomy): Eukaryota > Metazoa > Arthropoda > Insecta > Blattodea > Blattidae > Periplaneta > Periplaneta americana. The sequence continues at coordinate 123,923,692 of NC_091128.1, forward strand.
GGGATCGAACCCCTGACCTTCCAGTCCGTAGCCAGCTGATCTACCTACTGAGCTACTCGGCCGCCAATAATAATAATAATAATAATAATAATAATAATAATAATAATAATAATAATAATAACCATCATGACCTTCGCGGATTAAACTTATTAATAGACTGTTCAGTATCAAAAATTTCCTAAAACTGTGGACTCCATTGTCTCTTTGAACGTCCAGGGTCTCTTCTTCTCACGGTACTTCTTTATATAATTTTTGGAGTAGGCTATATACATCCATTATTTCAATGGGCTATATGAAAAGTTTTTTTGTTCCACAGTCAGATACTATTTATAATAAAGTAATTATTTTAATCGTTTTATAATGTCTTCATTTCTGGCGTCTCTCTTTCTACATCCCGCGTTACTCTCAGGAATTTTATTTCTATTTCCAATCGCTGTCTTGGTTTGAGTCAAGGTAACTTTTCGTTCTGCAAAGGAATTTAAAAATGTTACATTTGTTCGGATCAAATTTCAGCACATTTACAGGACAAAACTAAAATTATGTTAATAATGTATTATAATAATCCACTGCTCTCTTAAATTGACTGAGCGTATTGGGAAACAGCAATTCAAACTAAAAAAAAAATATCAATTTATATAATAATAATAATAAACAGGCAGGGTTTGGAATTGAACGGGTTACATCAGCTTCTTGTCTATGCGGATGACGTGAATATGTTAGGAGAAAATACACAAACGATTAGGGAAAACACGGAAATTTTACTTGAAGCAAGTAAAGCGATCGGTTTGGAAGTAAATCCCGAAAAGACAAAGTATATGATTATGTCTCGTGACCAGAATATTGTACGAAATGGAAATATAAAAATTCGAGATTTATTCTTCGAAGAGGTGGAAAAATTCAAATATCTTGGAGCAACAGTAACAAATATAAATGACACTCGGGAGGGAATTAAACGCAGAATAAATATGGGAAATGCGTGTTATTATTCGGTTGAGAAGCTTTTATCATCCAGTCTGTTGTCCAAAAATCTGAAAGTTAGAATTTATAAAACAGTTACATTACCGGTTCTTCTGTATGGTTGTGAAACTTGGTCTCTCACTCTGAGAGAGGAACATAGGTTAAGGGTGTTTGAGAATAAGGTGCTTAGGAAAATATTTGGGGCTAAGCGGATTGAAGTTACAGGAGAACGGAGAAAGTTACACAACACAGAACTGCACGCATTGTATTCTTCACCTAACATAATTAGGAACTTAAAATCCAGACGTTTGAGATGGGCAGGGCATGTAGCACGTATGGGCGAATCCAGAAATGCATATAGATTGTTAGTTGGGAGACCGGAGGGAAAAAGACCTTTAGGGAGGCCGAGACGTAGATGGGAGGATAATATTAAAATGGATTTGAGAGAGGTGGGGTATGATGATAGAGACTGGATTAATCTTGCACAGGATAGGGACCGATTGCGGGCTTATGTGAGGGCGGCAATGAACCTTCGGGTTCCTTAAAAGCCATTTGTAAGTAAGTATAATAATAATAATAATAATAATAATAATAATAATAATAATAATAATAATAATAATAATAATAATAATAGTCCACAAGAACTGAACCCTTAGGATTCTTCCCGCTTTCCTCTCTTCTTCGAGGCCGTCCGACATCTCTCTTTCCGGTGGGTATATTTGTCATTGCTTGTAGAGTTAGTCTACTTACTGTTCAGTTGTGAAACGTGTTCCTTCGATTCAGCTTTTCTCTTTTCTATTTTGTCGTTTATTAAGAAGAACAGTAATTTATTGCGAAATGTAAGGTTACTGATTTCATTTCTGCGAGTGTATCCAACTAGGTCCTACATACTTTAACACTTTCATCCCGATACTTTCAACTTTTCCTTTTTCGTTTTCTATTCACTTACTCATGTTTGACACCCGTATAAAATTGTTGGCGTTGCCATTTATAAAATTTAATTTGAGTTTCTTTTCTACTTTTGTTTGTTAGAGTTCGTTTTATGGTTTCATTCACGTAAGTAATAATAATAATAATAATAATAATAATAATAATAATAATAATAATAATAATAATAATAATAATGATCATCATCATTATAAAATAATTTTATGTTTATATTGCTGATCTTGCAGAAATGTTTATTTTATTGTTCATATATTAGTTCTAGGAAACGGATTTCTAGGTGTTAATAAGAAAAATTTGAGCCTTATAAAATTCAATTTACGACTTTTAGGAATTTTGTATAAAATTTGTATTTTAGTAAGTATTACATCTTAGGTGGAATTTAAGTAGCCTACAGTCTAGACAAAAAAAAATAATAATAAATAACCGGCTGCCATACGCTAAGACTTTGGTTGTTTCCGTTAGAGCTTAGATTTGCACGTTAACCAGTTTCTTATAGAAGACTCCTCTTTATTTTTTCTTTGTTTTGTTTGTTTGTTGATTTTCCTGTCTGTTTATAGATCAACTGTTATAAATAATCCATAACAAAGATATATTCAAGGGCTAAATTGTTGGTCATTTTTTGTGCCTAGGACTGTACAAAGAACTGGTGCTGACAATGAGTGCTGTGAAGACTCAAATTATATCAGTGAAAGAGACTGAATGGTGGTTGGCCAGTTTCATTTCACATAAAGGGGCGTGATTTGACGCGAAAACTAATTTTTAAGCTCTCGCCTAACCTGAATAACCTACCATCCCTTTTATACTAGGATGGACTTCTACAAATGAACTTCAGTTCCAGGAAATAAGATATATAAAGTCTTCTTCCCTCCGTTTCTAAGACCAATATGGAACGAACTTACCAAACCAGTGATCGTCTGTAATATAACTTTTTTCATAATTTTAAAGAGTATATTTGAAGCTTTTTGGGCAGTTTTGCATTTTTAGTACCGGTATTTTGATTTTAAATATACACAAATACTAAAAAGGCGCTTTCTAGACACAAACATAGTTTTTGGCATATATAGGACTTTATGGTTCATTTAGGCGTTTAGGTCCTATAGAATTTTAATAGGGGGAGCCTGTGTACTTAAATTATAGAGATAATAATAGTAATAATAACACTCTCCATTCCTAAACACAGAACATCCTTCTACTCTTCATCTTTTACCGTCTCTGCAGCTCATCTCTGGAACTCTCTACCACAACATGTCAGAGACTGTCGGACATTGTCTAGTTTCAAAAATAAACTAAAATTGCATTTTTTCAATTCTGATTCCTTTCAGTTATAAGCCCTTTTCTCTGCGATAGTTTTGTAAAAATATATAAATATCTTTTTTCGTCCTTTCCCCTTTTTGTTCTCTTGATCACCAGATGAATTTATTCTCATACCCTTTTTATTGTGAATTTTATTTAATTTTCGTATTTCTTTTTTTGTTATTATTTTATTACATTCCATTTTGTTATATTCTTCCTTACGTTCTTCATATTAACTATTTGTACTAAATGAGTTGCTTTTACTATATTTCAATGTATTTTACTTTATTTTTTTTCTATTATGGTATTATTTTTATGTTGTTCATGTGTCGATTTATTATGCTATTATTATTATTATTATTATTATTATTATTATTATTATTATTATTTTTTGTAATATGTTAGTATTCTATTCTTTAACTTTTTGTTAAATTTTTCACTGATTGTATGCTTTGTGACCTGGTAGAGTGTAAGAGAAGGACCTATGGCCTTAACTCTGCCAGTATAAATAAAGAATTATTATTATTATTATTATTATTATTATTATTATTATTATTATTATTATTATTATTATTATTGATGTTGTTGGAATATAGATCCATATTGTTTTTTATGTTTGAAAATCACTCTAGCAACCCCAGAAGGAGTACATACTCGTGCTCAGGGGGCATTCCAAAAAAATTTTTAAACAAGTATTTACTTAATTAACAAAAAAGGAAAAGTAAAACGAGAAAAAAGAAAAACATATATTACAGTAATTGAAACTTTATATTGCCTCCCTAAACAATATTCTGTTATTGATTTTTTTTTTTAAATAAGGAGCATTAGCAAATTGAATGATTGTTAATTTAGCTGTTATCTTGTTATAGAGCCTTGGACCGTAATTTATACTGTGATTATAAGCTACAGTTATGGCAGATTTAGGTCCCGTCAAGCATATGTTGCCTGATCTTTTAGTTTTATTAACATAAGTCTAGAACGTAGCAAACAAAAGTATGGAGAGAGAAATCCTTTCTCTTAATATTTATGTGTTCATGCAAATAACTCAAAACTGTAAGTATTGAAAATAAATTAGAGTAAATAAATCGAATAAAAATTAGAAGGCCTATGTTTAGTGTGAAAAAGAAACGTAGGCCTATAACTAGAGCTAGGATTTTGATGAAATTTCATCTTTTTTCTAGTAAGCCAGAAACATAGCTGCTTTAGTATTTATATGTTATATAATAAACTGAGTGTTTTGAGACATATTTGTTAGGGCATTTTTTTTTTGCATTTTTTGCCTGTTTCAACTCATAAGAGCATCTTTTGTTTTATTCGATCATTTTTAGGCATTTTCATTTAATTTTTGCCATAAATCCCCATTATTAATGTAAAATAATGTCTATTTCCTTTGATATTTTCTTTACATATTTTGTCCATTAATACCCATTATTTTGTATAATATTTTAATCGTTTTTCTACACAAATACTGCCATTTTAACGTAGTACACCCCATGTAATGGATCAGTCCAACCACCCCTTCAATATAGACTCCTCAATACCTGCTAATTCCGGATAAGAGTGGCCTTGTAGTGGACTACATGGAAACTAAAAGTAAAGTAAATCCATGGCGCCACAGCCCATGAAGGGCCAAGCTCGACCAGCTTTTTTTTTTGACCTCACGTCCACATGCCGATGCAGAGGTAAACAATCATATATGGAAACTACATCAAGTAAAATATTTAATTAAAGTGTACTACTTAGAAAAAATATGTAAAATTTAATTTAATTACTAGCCTAAACATTAAGTAGTACAAAGCCTCTTTTCCTAGTAAGCCAATTATGTAAGATCAATTTTTAGGGCATTTTAAGGGCATTTTTTTTAAGATTTTTAGGTCATAAATGCATTGTTTTTAGGACATTTTTTCATGATTTATAGGTCATCAAAATCCTAGCCCTATCTATAACTAAATAATAATTGTGCAGCTGAAAGCTTAAATACAAATTACTCGTCTGTTGACCAGCGTATTTCCCTTGCGGGAGAAGCTAGTGTAAATGAGCCTTTGCTCTCCCCCTGGAGAGGTCTCTAGAGTGCAGCTCTTACGAGGTCCATAGCCCCGCCGTCACGAATGATGGCAAATGGAGATGTTGCCTCTGTGTTCCATATTTCATGGGTCAAGAAGGAACGGACGGATGGACGAGGGAGTGGCTATTGCCCGCCAGCATTTCAATCTTTCTTGTATTTTCTTTTTATTCCTCCCTTAACCGTGCTGCACTATGTGGCTTGTTAAATCAATGGAGCGATATGTCATAGAATACATAAATATGCAACAACTGGAGAGGGAACCGTCGCTAGCTCGGGCCTGTATTGGAGATATGCTCTGCTGAGGACAAATTGCACATTCTGAGTACAAGACTGCGGTACATATGTAGCATCTCGCACAAGAATGCAACCCTCGTCCAAGGAAAAAGGGCATAAGTTCGTTTATCTGAGAGATTTAAAACGACATAAGAGATTATGTTATATTTATGGACGTCACAAAATAAATTGTGCTAAGTCAATAACATGTAGCTTCTTATTATACATTATATAGTAACTAACAACGTATAGAGTGGGCCAAAGAAACGGGAGATTTTTAAATAGTGAAATGAAACTTTAGATTAATTAATTATTTAACTAGCTAGCTGGTGAGTACAAATTAAAATTATAAAACAAAAATATTTCTAGCCACTACCGTAAGAGCCAGGCTCGTGTACGGTGTGGTCTTAGTCAATAATATAACGTAAAATTTACAAGGACAGTTTACTAAATACAGTAATTAACTTAATTCAAACCAATAAATAACACACAAGAGCAAAAAAAAAAAAAAAGAACAAGGAGAAGAAGAAGAAAGAGAAAAAGAGAGAAAAAGTAAAAAATACACACATTTGTTAATATTATATATTATGAATAATTTTATAAATTTCTTTTTTAAAAGATTCAATTTTAAAATATTTCAAATTTGGGAAAATTGTTTTTAATCTTATTATAAAGTCTTGGGCCGAAACTAGCACCATGTTTAAGGGCTGCACTTGTATGACATTTAGGCTCAATTAATGGGAAAGTAGACTTTTGTCTTCGAGTACGATATTCATGTCGATTAGATTTATGTTTTATTTGATTTCTGTGGTAGTAAGTTAGTAAACTACATTTGTAAATTTCTCCAATAGTTAATACTCTAAAATTTGTATAAATTAAATTTATTGGGTAATCCATATTTTTGGTTGGACAAATTTTTATTAATCTTCTGTGTAATAAAATTAATGGATTAAGTACAGATGATGCTACTCCACCCCAATTTATTATACTATATTGTATTAATGATTGTACTAAAGCTAAAAATATTATTCTCAATGCCTCCTTAGTGATAAAATTTCGAAGTATTATGAATTTATAAATTATCTTTCTTATACTTGTACACACAAAATCAATTTGTTTATCCCAACGTAAATGCTGATCTATAATAATTCCTAAATATTTGACTTGTGTGGAAGATGTTAGATATTGTATTAAATTAACTTTTATTATATGAAAATATAGAATATAGTTTGACATTTACATATAACCACTACTTCTTGAAAATGACCTCCACCAACGTACATACATTCTTGTAATCGCTCTTTGAAGTTTCTCATTACACTTTGCAACATTTTGATTGTGATGTTCGAAATTTTTTCACTAATTGCTGTCTTCAGTTGTGCTAGGAAATATAGGGTAAACATTGGTAATTTCGTGACAGTGGTTATTTCGTGATACTTTTTCTTTGCTCTTTCGTGAACTAACCAATGGCTTTATGAGATTCAAATTTCCGCCAAGGGATTGCATATGTTGTCCAGTTTCCAGAAACATACAGCTACGCTTTGTGTGACTATTGTAGCTGCTTCAGTGAGCTTTTATGTTTGGAGAGAGCAAGTTAGCGTCGACTTCTCAGGCGTACAAATTTTGTGCATGTTTGTAATTACATTACAGGCTTATTACTAAAGGTAAGCATATGATATTTGGTACAATCTTAATTAAATTTTAGGAAATGTTTTTGGAATTTTAGATACAGCTGTAGTCGCCATATAGGCTTAGCTTTACTGATATAAATCTTAGCTGTTTGAGGCGAAATTTTGTTGAGTATTAAGCGTTACATTTTATACTATTTTAAAAATTGTATTGCAATACGAATTTTAGAAATCTGAAGATAAGATGATAACAAAAAATAAAAGGGGGACGCAATGGTTCAGTGTAGCTTCTGTTTGATTCGTTATCATGCTAAGTGTCAATGATAAGTACTAGATGACTTGCAAGAATTGTGACAGAAGATGAAACATGGCTCCACCATTTTGGACCGGAGGCAAAGGCAGACAATGGAGTGGCATCATGCAAATTCACCAAAGAAATAGAAATTCAAAAGTGCACCTTCGGCAGGAAAAGTTATAGCTACTGTGTTTTTCGATTCAGAAGGACTCTTGCTTGCGGACATCATGCCACACGGAACCACATTAATTATGACGCGTATGTGGCAACTCTCAAGGATTTATTTATACTTTATTGGGTTATTTTACGACGCTGTATCAACATCTAGGTTATTTAGCGTCTGAATGAAATGAAGGTGATAATGCCGGTGAAATGAGTCCGGGGTCCAGCACCGAAAGTTACCCAGCATTTCCTCGTATTGGGTTGAGGGAAAACCCCGGAAAAAACCTCAACCAGGTAACTTGTCCCGACCGGGATTCGAACCCGGGCCACCTGGTTTCGCGGCCAGACGCGCTGACCGTTACTCCACAGGTGTGGACACTCTCAAGGAACTTCAAGCTCGACTGAGTCGTGTTCGACCACATCGGGAGAAGCAGGATGTTCTGCTTTTGCACGACAATGCACAGCCATATGTCAGTCACAAGACCACAGACCAGATCAGAAAATTCGGATAGACAACACTGAAACACCCGCCTTACAGTCCTGAACTGGCACCGTGCGATTACCATCTCTTTGGTAAACTGAAGGATCCCTTTGCGGAACGAGGTTAGAAGATGACTCCCTTGCGCACGCTGCTAAAGAGTGGCTCAGACGTGTTGGTCCAGACTTTTACCGTGCTGGTCTACAGGCCCTCGTTCCTAGGTTATGTAAGGCAGTTGAAAGGGACGGGAATTATGTGGAAAAGTTATATTTTGTTCCTAAAGGAAAGCTGTAGGATAAAAATATAATTTTTAAACAAATGTTATGCAGTATTTTTGGAGTTACCCTAGTAATATAGGCTATAGTAAAGTCCGTAATAAAAATGTTCACCCTTTCAGGGCAAAGAAATTGCCTTTTTAATTTCAATTTTTACTTTGATTTCATTCTTATTATGTGTTCATATGTGTTTCTATGTTTTCTTGCTAAGAATATTAGACGGAATTACTATGTTCGAAGTCTTGTAACAATAAATGAAAATTTCATTTGACTTTAATGAATTTTTCCACAATTCTTCTAACTCTCACGAAATTATCAATGTAATATCACGAAATTACCAAGGTTATCACGAAATAACCAACCTTTTAGCTTTAGTTGTAAAAGTGGTTTTAGGCACTTGTTCAAGAACGTGTCCAATCTTTTATGTGTCCAGATTTGTACAGCACATTATCGTCTTTTAGATGAAAAAATCGTATTAAGGATATATTTGCACATTTGAATTTTAAATTAATTTTCATGAAATTATCACGAAATTACCCTACTATGTTTAGGGTAAATTAGGGTCTGTTGGACAGTCGGGCATGTTGGACACTTTGTACTTTAACGTGTTACCTCGCCACTTGTGGGCACCACATTCTGCTAGAAGTCAATGACGGAAGTAGCCACGAGCTGTTACAGAATATAAGGAAGGAGGAGATCTTCGGAAGGTAACAAGAAAGTATGCCATTCCTTAAAGCAGCTTAACAAATTATGCAAAATGTAATGCTGAAGAAAGAGAAGAAAGTATTCAAAACTATGAATCTTTGTATAAGAAATCACAAATGTTTACCGTAGGTCAAGAAAAGATGTATTAACATGTTCTAAAATGCATTATGGGTTCACAAAGACTGCTGCAAGGGAATTTGCATTCCAATTTGTAAATGGATTAAAAATTCGAGAAAACTGAAAAAAGAGTAGAACTGCCAGTAAGGACTAATGGAAAGGATTTTAAAATCGTAATCCTTCTTTATTAATTAGGAAACCAGAGGCAAGAAGCTTATCTCTAAGCACAAACTTCAATAAGAAGAATGTTGGAGGGTTTTTTGAAAATGTGCAATCAGTAATTCATTATGTTGGTAAAATTCTCAGCGTTGAACAAGAAGTCTTTGAAATAAAGTTCTTACACAGAAAACATCTCACCTTCAACTTTGTTTTTCCAAATATTGAAGATATTGCTTCAGTTAAAGAAAATGGCATTATGAGAAAGATAACAAAGTCCCACACTTCAAGTGAAACTGAGCGCACAGGACAGACCTGTTCTTCAAATATGTTGAGAACCTCAGATAATATTTAGCTACATCTGCAGGCTGAGTACTTTGTTTTCCTTTAGGTTCATTTGTAAGTCCTTGAGTAAAATTTTGAATTTCCAATGATTATTTTCGTATTGTTTGAGAGATGTGTGATTGTGTCCAAACTCTCCCATACAAATGTCCAAACTCTCCCCAGACAGGGGAGACTTGGGACAAAACAACACATATTATAAAACATATTGTACAACGTTAATGGTTCGTCTTAAGTTTCTTGCAATTTTTTACAGTATAATGAAGAACCAATGTTTGTATATAACTAACAGTCTATCTAAAATTATTCATATGGAAATTTAAAAAAAAAAACTGAAATTATGAAAACTGTCCCAACTCTCCCACACCCCCCCCCCCAATTTATTAATTAGCAATTTATTAATTAGCTATAATTATTCTTAATAGCTGTTCAATAAATGTTATTCAAATTACAATAATTGACGAAAGATTTCAAAGTCGTCTAACTTTATTAGTAAGTAGGTTTATAGAAAAACAATAATACAATTTCAATTATAAAAGAATGGAGTTTTTATGTTTAAACCAGGGTTTAAGCTAGAAAATAAATACTTGTCGCAAAAATACACAAACGTAAATTTATATTCGTGCAAATTGCGAAAAGCTTGTGCAATATTATAAACAGTTCCACAGAAAGATAAACAAAATGTTACCTAATTTTTTCTTGGAGTTTTGTTATTTTCAATCCATCGCACCACACTCTATTTCATTTCATTTCATTTGTTACATTTCATAAATCTTACATTACCAATGAAGCTTTAAGATGTGGAACAAGTCAAAATTTTACAAGATTACAATTACAATACAATTTTTACAACGTTTGACAATTTTTACAATTTTACAATTTTTTACAGTTTTTTTTACAATTTTCTACAGTTTTTTTACAATATTTTGGCGGGATGTAGTGAGATGAGGTGACGCCCGAGGATTCGCCAAAAGATTACCTGGCATTTGCGTTTTGGTTGGGGAAAACCTCGGAAAAACCCCCAACCAGGTAATCAGACCAAAGGTGGTGAAATGAAGTGAGGCCGAAGACTCGCCATATACCATACTTACATACTTATATAAATAAATAACTACACGTAGGTATGTTTAGAATCAATTAATGCTAAATTTACATCACATTAAAGTACGTTATTTTATGAGCACTCTAAACACTGAAATTCTTTACGAGTAGGCTCTTCAAGATTTATTGTTAGTAGAGTGCGAACTCTTTTTACTGAAAGGCGGTTTCTAATTCCAGTTTTTACAAGATTCATGTAACTAAATAATTCCCGCTCACAATTTACAGTATGCGATGGAATTATATAAATCAATTAGAAGAAATTGTTCACTTGACTTAAATGAATTGCATCAACACTTTGAAATTAATTCCTGAACATCTATTGCTCAACACCTTTTCGAACATTGCTCATGCTATTAGAATTTCATTTAAATTCAGATTAGTTCAAACACATCTCTGATTTCATTTTCTCCCTTACCATCTTCGTTTCTGATGTCTAATGTGATTGTCGCATTTTTGCACATTTACATTGAAAGTTTGTTGCATTTTTAGAAGTCGAGTAGCAAAATGCGACTACGGCTTAAGCCCTTGTTTAAACTAATTCCGAATCATTCAGATATGGTTGATTTATAAACAATTATAAGATACACGTACCAAATAACGCCACCTTAACACTTCAGTCACTTTTTCTCTGGAAATAAGTTGTGTACAAACACGAAAATTGTGAAATAGAAACTGTAATCTTATCTATACAAGATAGCACAATTAAAATGAATATATTATATACCGAATTAGAATTAGAACTCAAATAGGAAAACTCCGTAAACTGGCGTTATTAGAAACAGGTTGTCCAATTAACGCCACCTATTTTCTAGTAACCTATACACTTATAATTATGAATGAATTATTTTTCCTAAGCAACAAAAATTGAACTAAGAAACTAAATTTGAGTTTCTGTTAATAAAAGATACAAAATCAACCAATACTAATGAAAGATTCTTGGTCTGAAACTGAAACACCAGATGGATTAGGAAAATATGTTTTCCAGTGACTCCTTACTTTAAAAAAAGAGACAATGTGACACAGTAGAAAGTTATTAAGCACAAAAGCATTTACCTTAGTTTAATATGAATGTTTTCATGTTTTCCAATAAGTGAAACAAAAAAAAATTAAGTTATGTAAAATAAATAAAAAATTAAGAGTTCGATAAGCAATTGAACCAATATCATTGCACATTCTGAACATTTGTAAGTTGAAAGCTTAGTGATTTTCCTGATGTTTTCACACTTAGGCCTATCATGTAAATACCTCGCACAATATGAAAATAATTACATGTTCTCAATGCGATCTTCTTCACATATAAAACACATCCAACTAGTGCTATCACTTTATCCATGGGTTGTAGCTCATGTATTATATTACTGGAAAGGCAATACAGTTTGATTCCGTAATTATCAGTGGCACTCGTAATGTTTGCGTCCAGATGAGATGATGCTCCATCAAATATCAACACCACCTCTCCTGCCACCTTATATCGGGCGAATTGATCAAGCCAATGGACGAATACAGCAGTTGTCATAGAGCCCTTAGCACTCATGACAGTCTCTGTTCCAAGGGGCATACCTGTCTCCCACTCCGGCTACAAACGTTGGCTTTTGAAGCTAACCATACGTGTACAAAGAGCATTAGCTCATGTAACAATAAATTTATTGTAATATTTTCTGCGTGCTCAGATGCAACCAGATGCTCTTTCTTGCACCTCTCCTAGCCAGAACAGTCTGCTGATGCTGTACTGTTAGCCTTAGTACTAACTCAACCTAAAATTTTGTCTGTAGACCTTCAACGTCACATGGCGTTAAAGCGCTACTGAGTACTTGATAACATGACATGCCTGTTTCTCTAACATTTTCAAATTTTATAGATAGCAAATACTTTCTATACATAGAAGAATGTTTAAGGACCACGAAAATATATAGTTTAATATAGTTATTATTTGCTCAACACACAAAATAAAATATTGCCTCTTACCTTGATATAAGAACAGCCATTCACTGTCAACACACAACAGGAAAATGATGGAATATCATGTCACTCGTAAATGTCAGCGGACAGCTAGTAACTCATCTCATCACTAGATTGCAAGCGAATGCAGGCTACAGCAGTGCACTACCGAAAACTTGTGTCGTTAACTCAAATTAATAGGGTGGCGTTAAAGGTATATATGGCGTTATTTGACTCAGGGACTTACCAATTAGCTTCTGAGTACAAATCCGAACTGCTTGAATTCAATTCCTCTGGTACCACGCTTATTTAACAGTCAATATGAAATCAAGGACTCACATATATTTTTATTTATGGAAGTTTCCAGTACGCACAGATTGTGTACAGTCACAAAAATGAAATATATTACGGATTCACGGAAGGATTTCGAACCTGGCTTGTTTATTCCTACGTGTCCAAGAATAGGTTACCTCCTTAGCATATCCAGGTGGTGACTAATATGTATACCTTTCCACTTTAAACTACGATGATAACCAACGTTTTTGCCGTTGACGATATCACGGCATTTACAGAACTAACTCTATTTCACAATCACCAATATTTACCTAAAATTATGGTAGTTTATTTTTCTTGTGCGAAAATTAAACAACAGATCTCACCTGAACGGAATTTCAAGAGCAAGACTCTCTGGGACTGAGATCATTTCAGAAGAATGTTAACTTATAAGTGCAACAGTGGTGTATTTCACGAAAAAATACAGAAACGAATAAAAATGTAGTAGTAATTATAATATCCAGTGGCGGCTCGTAGTTTAGTGAGCGAAAAGAATCTAAAATAAAAACGTTGAAATATAAGAATTGCTAAAAAATGTGGGATTATCTATTCGGGAAGACATGGAATAAAACGTTCTGGTAGAGAACTGTTGCTATTTATTTTTAGTTACATGAAGGAAAGGAGTTTAGACCTCATTAAATCTCAACATGCTACCATTGTTCAATCTTTTTTGCTAGCTTATCCCCAAAATACAGTTTTTTACCTTCATACCCTCGAGCTGCATTGCAATTATAATAAGAACAAATACTATGATTGATGTTATGTGCAAGATAAATTATTTATTGTTGATAGTTTATTATTATTATTATTATTATTATTATTATTATTATTATTATTATTATTAATTTAGGTTTTAGCGGTAATAGATCGACTATTGATAAGATTTTTTTTTATTCGACATATATTGAAGAAAAAATGGGAGTGTAAGAGTACAGTACATCAGTTATTCATAGATTTCAGAAAGGCAGATGACTCGGTTAAGAGAGAAGCATTTTATGTGATTCTTATTGAATTTGGTATTCCCAAGAAACTAGTTCGATAAATTAAAATGTGTCTCAGTGAAACGTACAGCATAGTCCGTATAGGCCAGATGCTTTTCCAATTCACTGCTGGCTAAAGCAAGGAGATGCAGTATCAACTTTTACTTTTTAACTTCGCTCTAGAAAGAATATGCAATTAGGAAAGTTCAGGATAACAGACAGGGTTTGGAATTGAACGGGTTACATCAGCTTCTTGTCTATGCGGATGACGTGAATATGTAAGGAGAAAATCCACAAACGACTAGGGAAAACACGAAAATTTTACTTGAAGCAAGTAAAGCGATAGGTTTGGAAGTAAACCCCGAAAATACAAAGTATATGATTATGTCTCGTCACCAGAATATTGTACTAAATGGAAACATAAAAATTGGAGATATATCTTTCGAAGAGGTGGAAAAATTCAAATATCTTGGAGCAACAGTAACAAATATAAATGACACTCGGGACGAAATTAAAACCAGAATAAATGTGGGAAGTGCCTATTACTATTCGGTTGAGAAGGTTTTGTCATCTAGTCTGCTGTCAAAAAATCTGAAAGTGAGAATTTATAAAAACAGTTATATTAACGGTTGTTCTTTGTGGTTGTGAAACTTGGACTCTCATTTTGAGAGAGGAACAGAGACTAAGGGTGTTTGAAAATAAGGTTCTGAGGAAAATATTTGGGGCTAAGCGGGATGGAGTTACAGGAGAATGAAGAAAGTTACACAACGCAGAACTGCACGCATTGTATTCCTTACCTGACATAATTAGGAACATTAAATCCAGACGCTTGAGATGGGCAGAGAATGTAGCACGTATGAGCGAATCCAGAAATACATATAGTGTGTTAGTTTGGAGGCCGGAGGGAAAAAGACCTTTGGGGAGGCCGAGACGTAGATGGGAGGATAATATTAAATTGGATTTGAGGGAGGTGGGATATGATGATAGAGACTGGATTAATCTTGCTCAGGATAGGGGCCGTTGACGGGCTTATGTGAGGGCGGAAATGAACCTTCGGGGTCCTTAAAAGACATTTGTAAGTAAGTAGGTATTATTTATTATTAATTCAGCGGCATAAATTTTCTGCATGCTTTAATTCCAGATAGGCTCCCCAAGTGTTATTTCTTTTCCGAATGAAGCCGTTATGTATTTTATTAAATATTTGTATACACAATATTACGTATATTAGTTTCTCACGTCTTTCATGAGCAGATGTAGTAATAGTGGTCGTAGTAAACATAATACTACATTGAGTGTGATTTTGTTACAATTGAAAGTGACAGATAGACTAGACATTAGATATTTTGCTAACGTTGTGCCCCTATGAATGACTTCAGTAAGTGAATGAATATCGCCGTGTTAAACACTGAAAGAAAACACCACCTGTTCGGTATGAATGGACTCCAGAACAAACACGTTGCCACAACGCAGCTCTGTCTTGACGCACAGTGTGTACCGAGCGATCAGCTCTTTGTGCCCGAGTTAGCGAAGTGATTCAGCTCGCACCCAGATCGACCGACTGGGTTCAACAGCTCGTTACCCTGACCGAATTCCACTCCTTGTTCTCATTCATTTGTTTGGACAGTTCTCCCAAAATTATGTATTCTTAAAATTATTTCCTGCGTATATTCAATGGATAGAACGTTACCTGCCTTGTTTGTAGACGACAGACTGCGGTCTAGAAGGATTTTTCTCATCATCATCGCTGAAGAAAGAAAAAGTTACTGACTTCCAAAAATTCTCACTAATATTGAAGAAATTACAGACATTTGAAGATATCATAGGTTAACATTAACATTCAGAGGTTTTTGAACATAAATTACCATACATTTATGAAATATAAATCGTAATAATATCGATAGCAGAATGTTTTTTTGTAGTTCACTAAATTCTATGTATAAAGAAAATAAGATATTACTTTACAAATTTACCTTAATAATTTTATTATTATTATTATTATTATTATTATTATTATTATTATTATTATTATTATTATTATTTTAGGGCATGTAGCACGTAGAAATGCATATTTATTTATTTATTTAACTAGCTAGCTAGTGAGTACAAATTAAATTATAAAACAAAAATGTTTCTAGCCACTACCGTAAGAGCCAGGCTCGTGTACGTTGTGGTCTTAGTCAATAACATAACATAAAATTTACAAGGACAGTTTACTAAATACAGTAAGTAACTTAATTCAAACCCATAAATAACACACTAAGAGCAAAAAAGAAGAAAAAGAAAAAGAGAGAAAAATACACATTTAATATAAATTGACAATCAGACAGAAGCCAGTGATATTCAATAAAAACATGAATATAGTTGACAGAAATAAAAGGTAAAAAAAAAACACTTTTGTTAATATTATATATCAGGAATAATTTTATATTTTTTTTAAAGCTTCAATTTTCAAATATTTCAAATTTGGAAAATGGTTTGTGATTTTATTATAAAGTCTTGGGCCGAAACTAGCACCATGTTTAAGAGCTGCACTTGTATGACATTTAGGCTCAATTAATGGGAAAGTAGACTTTTATCTTAGAGTGCGATATTCATGTCGATTAGATTTATGCTTTATTTGATTTCTGTGATAGTAAGTTAGTAAACTATATTTATAAATTTCTTCCATAGTTAATACATTAAATTCTGTGTAAATTAAATTTGTTGGGTAATCCATATTTTTGGTCAGATAAATACAGAGTGTTAGTTGGAAGGCCGGAGGGAAAAAGACCTTTGGGAGTCCGAGAGGTAGATGGGAGAATAATATTAAAATGGAGTTGAGGGAGGTGGAATATGATAGGGACTGGATTAATCTTGCTCTGGATAGGGACCGATGACGGGCTTATGTGAGGGGGACAATGAACCTCCGGGTTCTGCAAAAGCATTTATAAGTATTATTATTATTGTTATTATTATTATTACCATTATTATTATTACTATTATTATTATTATTATTATTATTGATCTAATGCTCAAGACTTCGATGCATTGTCATTTGTCTTCTGGCTTCCCTACAGCTATACGTCTTATTTGGTCCAGTGTTTATGTAATTGTTTGTATGTTCATTATGTAAACTGTTGTTTATATTTTATAATCTTTTCTCGATTAATATGGTATTTTATAACAAATTTTAAGAAAACACAATAATAATAATAATAATAATAATAATAATAATAATAATAATAATAATAATAATAATAATAATAGTAATAATAATAATATATTAACATACAGTACAATATCGTACAACAGCTCACACATAGATCCATCCTGAAACAAAATGGCGATGAAATGCAATTCATACAGAACGGCGGGGTCAAGAGTAATGACGAACCTGTAAAAATAAGCAGTCAACTAAATTAACGCAGAGTGCTTGTGACTAGAGGCGAAAATGACGTGGGAACCGAGCAGCAGCGTTTTGGAGTATATTCTATCATGAAGGCGGAACATTTCAAGGAATAGCAAGTCACGGTGGCAAAGTTTTTTTTTTTCTCTATAAGACCATCATGTTATGGAAGGGAATTCTTATATCTTAAACCTTGTCTGATAATCTTAAACACTACATGTGAAATACCAACACGACGTCTCTATGCCTATCTCAAGTTTATTGAGATAGGAAGACATGAATAAATAATGAGCGGATGCTAAATTTTTTGAAGGTATATTGCCAAAATGTTTTCACAAAATAAAATAGGCCGAAGCTCTTCAATCTGTACTTAAGAGTACTCGAGATTAGCAGAGATTTTGTGCTTCACATATGCGCGATGGAAAAGGAGGTAAGAGTTGGAAATTAATACAAAATGTTTCTCAAGACCTTAGGTTTGTAATTTGAGACTCCTTATGTCGTCGACACGTCTGTCCTGTCTGACCGTCTTACAGAATGGATGGAATCTTGACTGTTACTATCAAAGATGAAGTGAGATTGACACATCGCAGTTTTATAATAATTAAACCACAGGCTATCACCTACGATTGGATAAGCATTAATTATTGAACTACATTATTCACTGCTTAATATAAAAATTGCTTTAATTCTTCTTGGTTTTGTGAAGTGAACAAATATCATGAAGCAGTTCCCACGGTGCTTGTTTCGTTGCTTGTTTCCTTGCTGGCCAGGAAACTTGGTGCTCTGTTGGGTACTCTGATGGCTCCCGTGTTTGGTACGATGCTGGTTGTTGTTCACTGGCTCTTTTCACGGTTCAAATTGGAAAATCATCTGTTGTTTCATTTCTTGCCAACACTCATAATCAAAAAGAAACTAAATTGTGAGTGGAAAACAACTAAAGACCTACCTTAACAATGGTAAATGTTGTAATAAGTTAGTCTAAATCGGAAGTGTAAAACAACTATAGTTTCCCGAAATTTTTCAATAGGATTGACGCATGTTTAAGTGCAGATCGTCTGATATAATGACGAGTACCGTTTGATTACTTACTTACAAACGGCTTTTAAGGAACACGGAGGTTCATTGCCGCCCTCACATAAGCTCGCCATTGGTCCCTATCCTGTGCAAGATCAATCCAGTCTCCACCATCATATCCCACCTCCCTCAAATCCATTTTAATATTATCCTCCAATCTACGTCTCGGCCTCCCCAAAGGTCTCTTTCCCTCCGGCCTCCCAACTAACACTCTATATATATATATATATATATATATATATATATATATATATATATATATATATATATATTTCTGGATTCGCACATACGTACTACATGCCCTGCCCATCTCAAACGTCTGGATTTAATGTTCCTAATTATGTCAGGTAAAGAATACATAACGTGCAGTTCTTCGCTGTGTAACTTTCTCCATTCTCCTGTAACTTCATCCCTCTTAGCCCCAAATATTTTCCTACGAAACTTATTCTCAAACACCCTTAATCTCTTTTCCTCTTTCAAAGTGAGAGTCCAAGTTTCACAACCATACAGACCAACCTGTAATATAACTGTTTTATAAATTCTAAGTTTCTGATTTTTTGATAGCAGACTAGATGGCAAAAGCTTCTCAGCCGAATAATAACAGGAATTTCCCATATTTATTCTGCGTTTAGTTTTCTCCCGAGTGTCATTTATATTTGTTACTGTTGTTCGAAGATATCTGAACTACTCCACCTTTTCGAATGATAATAATCCAATTTTTACCGTTTGATTATTTGTAATAAGTAGACTAATTAGATAATCCTATAAGTAAGTTATTGCAAGAATAACTACATCTGATCGGCGAAGCGCATTGCATATGGAAAAACACTGTCAGTTTATCCTGATTAATGGGTACCCGTTATGTGAGCTGCATTTCTCTCAGTTTGAGAAGCACCTCCGAATTTGAGAGGACCCGAGCCAGAAAACTACATTTTAAACCGAGATGATGATAGCGATAGTGATGATGATGATGATGATGATGATGATGATGATGATGCTAGAATAGTACGATTAAAAAAATTGACTAATTGACTAATTACGACTTTTGACTGTATTGTACATCTCCCAGTGTCATACACACTATTTGATTACGCGTTTGGCCGCCAGAAGTCGATCTAGTCAGAAATGTGTACCTACACCAGAAAAAACCATTTCTATTCCTTGACTAAAGAAACAATTTTCCATCAAGATGGGGCTTCTCTCCATTATGCACAGGATGTTCGAAGTGTTTGTGGATCAGTCGCGCAGGTCCAATTTTTTGACCGCCACGATCTCCAGAATTAACTCCCGTGGATTTCTTTTTATAGGGATTTTTTAAGGATCGTGTGTTTGCAGATAAACCTCGCACCATGGGTTGTGTACACGATACCAGAAGGTTAATTCAGAAATGCTCTCGATGGCCCGTCGCTTGCAGTTGTGCATTTCTCTGGGTAGTAGACATGTTGACAACTGTGAGTCATAATTATATTAAGTTCATTGCAATTTATCGTAATTTGTGGTTTTCTGACATTAACCCTAAGTTTTAAATTTCATAGCAATAGTTTCATTCATCTCTACATAAAAAAATGGAGACTTCTGGCCGGTAAACGCGTAACCAAATTGAGTGTACGGCACAGGGAAAGGCTCTTACTATAGTGCATTTCACGAATAGAGAGGGCTGACCTCAATAGCCTTAAAAGACTACTTGACCATTTTTCTGGAAAACCTACACTTTACTGTTTCTGATGCTCTGAGGCAGATAGATGGAGGGTTGAAATAAAGTCCCTGATGTTTCTGTAGTTCCTATTGCATACAGATTCTATAGTAATATAGCCAGTGCCACCGTTTCTGGCGTATGAAATAAGTAATGGAAACATTGAGAGCGAGTATCTTTCTTTGCCACGAAATGTGGGCGAGGAAGCTGATAACTGTGATTGGCAGATTGCTGATGTCACATCTGTTTAGGAGGTGGTACCACTCTGAGCCGAAGTGGCAACAAATGCCACTGACTGGATAGTGTACTCAAGGACACACTCCAGAAATGTGAAGTGCGAGTATATTGCCTTTGACGCAATTGGCAGATTGCTGACATGACATGTTGGATGGTACCGTTCTCAGCTGCATTGGCAACAAGTGCTCACTGACTGGCTTTTTACTCAAGGACAAGTGCCAGAAACGCTGGCACTGACTATAACCAGTTTGCTATTTCAAGCAGTTTGATGTGAATCGTGATCTTGTGAACAATGACAATCTTAAGTATAAGTTTTGCCTTATGCTTATTGTAGTGTCTTATTTAATTGGTGAAAGAGGGAACCATATTCGTTCCGAAAATGAAGAGTTTACATACCGGGTTCACGAATATTTTCAGGAAGAATAAAACGACCCGAGGTGTGGCAAATCTATGATATGTCATAATTAATTATTAACTATTAAAGCGACTTGACTTAGTGAAAAGTAGAATTCTTGGAAAAGTAGAATTCTTGGAGAAACAAACAGGCGAATTGAAGGATTCAGAGCCATAGTGGACCAAGCGCCAAATGTTAAAAATGGAGAAAACAAGACTTAAAATTAAATGAATACCATAATTCCATGAAACATAGGCTATAGCAAATAATATAAAGTATGCATATTAAAACTAAATGATATATCAATCTTATTAAATTATGGTATTCACTTAATTTTAACCTTTAGCGCCATTTATTAAAAACGGAGAAGTTTGTAATAAATGGCGCTTAGCCCATTATGGCTCTGAACCTTCAATTGGAAAGTCCGGCGAAGAAACGGCAGCGGGGTTGTTCTGAAAATAATGCCAAATAATGCAATGAGAAGGAATATTTAAGTTTGTGTGGAGAAGGTTAAGTTTACATTCCAAGTTTGAATGATGTATTAAAAAGAGCCAAATAGTAGCCTAGATGTGTTTCCCTGCGTCTCGATCATCTCTCTGGCGGATAATGGGAAACATTGGGTTCCGCTATAAGAAGAATAACATGGCGCGGAAATATTTGATGGAAGTCAAGATACAGTTATGTTGCGTAATCATTTTCTTTCTGCAAATAAATATATAAGATCAACCGAACGTCTCTCGACGAAACATGGATAAATATGAACAAGACAAAAGATAAACTATGGACAGTGAGTGATGACGACCCAGTTCTGCGTAAGCCGATTGGTAAAGGTTCCAGGATTATAGTATTCCATGCCGGTAGTGAACAGGAGTCTATAAAAAAATGAGTTACTGGTGTTCACATCGCGTTCAACTAAGGATTGTTATGAAGAAATGGAGAGCGACCGTTTCAGGAGCAGCTTTTACCTAATATTCCACCTAATTCTATGATCGTTACAGATAACGCGATACATGATACATACACAAGTGTTCTACCAGGTTTATGAAGTTTCTTTTGAAACGTTCGGTAGTCCTCTTGCCTTCCTGGAAAACTGACCTGCTAAAAGGTAAAGGTAAAGGAATCCCCATAACATACCATGAAGGCACTTGGGGGAGCATGGAGGTAGAGCCCCATGCTTTCCATGACCTCGGCACTAGAATGAGGTGGTGTGGTCGGCACCACGCTCTGACCGTCTTTTACCCCCGGGAAAGACCCGGTACTCAATTTTATAGGAGGCTGAGTGAGGCCGTTACTGATTTAAAAACCCGACGAGGCAATCCTCTCTATTCGTGAAACGAATTATAGCAGAGATGTATAGTAGTGGCAAAAAAACCGGACCGACTCCTGTAGCTGAAACAAAAGAATTCTGTGCTGTGTATTGTGTCCAACTGTGGTAATTTCAATATGGATAGTGAAGCCAGAGGTATGTACTGCTTTTTAATGTAAAAATACTCAGTTATCTTTGCCGAATAGAGGTAGAAATGTAATATTGATGCCAGATGAAAATAAAACTCTCAAAGTTTTTTCGTCTGTAAGTTTGAGGCACTGAAGGAAACAAAAGACGGTAAGAATCGAACAAATGCAATAAATTTCATTGTTACAATTAATAATACAAGATGGATGTGTTTTGTGACTAGCAAAATTTGAATCTGTGACTCTGAAATTAGCTACAAGAGTCGGTCCGGTTTTTTTGCCACTACTGTACAACATAAACAAATATCTTAAAAATTGGTCAATTTTCGAGTGATCAGTTACTTACGAATGACCCTGTGTATAGAAATAACTCGAGCACTTATCACTATTATAACATTAGGAAATATATGCTAATCATAACCAGAGAACTCTGAATAAATGGCGAAGGATATTGAAAATGCTAGAAATTGTTGCAGTGATCAATTACGACTAGAGACTATTTCGGTCAATTGAACCTATTCCTTCATAATTTTGTTGCTAAAAACAATAATAATGATGATATGTGTTTTGGAATATGATTGCTCTTCTTCAATGGGCTCAGGCAAGATTATAACTTTAGCAAGTTAATTTTGAGAAGAAGTGGGCTATTTTTAAATAAAAAGTGCTGAAACTGGTAACGAGCAGACGGAAAGCACGGAAAGCATGAGAGTAGAGTCGACAGCAAGTGATTCTTCCATTCAGAATAATGGAATAGCAGCGTAATCAACGATAAGGGTTCCAACCCATGGCACGAGGACACTACATGCTTGTTCTGTAATGAGTATTTCTCAACGGGTGTGTTACTGGCAGTCATTGGTTCAAATGTTAAATGTTGTCGTTGTGAATCCGGGAGAAGTGTGTTCTGCACAATTCATATCCAATTTTGATCATTGTAGGTAATACTAGAAATGTGGTTGCATGGTTTTGAGAGCTGCCAACATTTCTAAAATAAAACCCAGATTGGTCGTCCTGGTGAAATCCCTTCTGAGAGACTTCTTGTCACGGTTATTGTAGTGGTGAGCAGCTAATTATTCTGTACTTTTTACTATTACAAGAACTTTTAGTTGAAATCTTCTTGTTTATTTTTATTTCTCTAGTTCAGGTCTATAGTCATTACCACAAATTTCACCACTATCACCCCCACTCCAACTAATACTATCATAATCATCATCTACTTCAAGCAGCTATGTCTATTATGGTTTCTGTTGCTCAGGAGTATAATAATAAACACATTATTGGTCTGTTATTATTTATTTATTTAATTATTTATTTATTTACTTACTTACATATTTACTTATTTAGTCCACACCTGTGGAGTAACGGCTAGTGCGTCTAGCCGCGAAACCAGGTGGCCCGGGTTCGATTCCCGGTTGGGGCAAGTTACCTAGTTGGGTTTTTTCCGGGGTTTTCCTCAACCCAATATGCGCAAATGCTGGGTAACTTTCGGTGTTGGACCCCGGACTCATTTCACCGGCATTATCACCTTAATCTCATTCAGACGCTAAATAACCTGGATGTTGATAAAGCGTCGTAAAATAATATACTAAAAATTACTTACTCATTTATTTACGTACTTATTTACTTATTTTTACTTATTCATTCATTCATTCATTCATTCATTCATTCATTCATTCATTCATTCATTCATTCATTCATTCATTCATTCATTCATTCATTCATTCATTCAATCAATCATTTATTTATTTATTTAACGACAAATGTAACTGGAGAGGTTATTCAGCATCGAAATACATGTGGACGAAAATAGCAGACAGATTCCTTCCGGAACCCTCTATTAGAGACAAACTTATTTTTATGCCCCAAATCTACGACACGGGATTAACAGATTTCATTCTACACCGGAGAAAGCTATACTAAACATTTATCGCCCTTTGAAATGCCCCACGAACCTCGGACCCAACAATAATTTTATTGTAACAATAACGATGATAATAATATTCCTCCAGGAGCGAACCATAAAAATCATTTCCTAGTAGGTTGATATAATACTATTAGGTATATTATTATTATTATTATTATTATTATTATTATTATTATTATTATTATTATTATTATTATTATTAATTTACTAATGAATTGTTAACTAATAATATAGTAGTAATTTACAGCAGGCTTACTTACTTACAAATGGCTTTTAGAGAACTCAGATGTTCATTGCCGCCCTCACATAAGCCCGGCATCGGTCCCTATCCTGACCAAGATTAATCCAGTCTCTAGTATAATATCCCAACTCCCAACTGCGGAAAATTATAAATGGTAGTATCATCTAAAGTCTGATTAGTGCAAAGTGTTACTATTCAGCGATGTATGCAATGGAGGGAGAAAGAGAACTGGCCACCATAACCCATTATCTCCTGGCTTAGTTACCTCATGAGTGATGCCTTATTATTGTCACTTTATGAGTTTCAGACCTGTGTTCGGACAGTTGACTAAACAAAAAGTATTCAGTAAATCAGATATTTGTAATTACTAGAAATCACATTATTATTTTATTTGTTCTTTTAAGTTTTCCTACAGTGCAAAATGTGTGGATGGAGGAATAAGTTATTTTGGACAGGCCATACACCAAGCAGGTTCTGAGGGATATAAGAGACGAGGTAGTGAATGAGAGGTTCGCAACACCCGCCTATTTCTTCTGCCCCTAATGTAATATAAATATTTCCATTAGGCTTATATCTACTGTCCAAATTTCACGAAAGGATCCCTGAGAGGGGAGTATGGTCCTTGCGGGTTAAGAGGAGAGAGTAAGCCAGTAACTCAGCGTTCTTGAAGGAGCAGGTGGATGGGAGTGATATCATTGGCCGGCTGGGTCAAGTAAGGCTCAGTGAATGGCCGGCCGGTTCCGTGTCGGGGGATAGGTTATAAGAGTGGGGGAAAAAACTCGCATTCCTTGCTCGGATCTTCTCGTGAAATTCGGACAGTAATAGGCTTTGTTATTTCAACGAAAACAGCTGAACACTGAAGATCAGTGTATTCTTTCAACAGTTCTGCGCATGAAAGGGGAGTTACGGATTCTGTGTGCAACATCGAGAGGTTAAATCAGTGAGTGATTTAAGGAAATATTAGATCATTTCTAGGCCTAATACTTACAGGTTCAAAATATTTAATCAGTACTTAAATATGTTTTCAAGAAACCTGCCATGAATAAGCTACCAGTACAAACCATAAAGACGAACTAATATTACATTACCTACAACAACTTATATTAACGCGAAAATAGTAGGTACTTTACTTTATATCTAGTAAAAACATTTCTTACAAACAACGTAGAACTTAAAATAAATTACTAAAGCTCATTATCTTTTGGAAAGTTTGGAACCCTGCTATCATTTCTATGATTGGCAAACAAAACAAGTTACATCATATTGAAAGGAAAAGTTCAATTTGCTACGAAATAAGTGCCGTTACCTGCAATGCTATATCCAGTGAAATGTTACTTTTTATTATGGGCTTTTCATTTTCAGTCCCAAGCATGGCACTTTCACTGTAATAGAAACTCTCCCTTCCTTTCTCTCCCTCCACAAGTTCATTGCCTTTCAGACATTCCAAAATCGTGAGGGCTGATTCAAACTCTCCCCAGCAGACTATCAAGTTTCTGCATGTAAAGATGCGGAATTAAAATTTGGAGCTAGTCTTGACGGGAGTCCACCTGTATGTAGGCAACAATTTCGCACGACTGTCCAAAAGTAGTATATATACAGGGGCTCTTGTTTACTGCACACGCGCAGTGTGTTGTAAGCGAAACTTTTACAATAAGGGAACTCCAATTTTATTTACGTGTCTGTACATGCACAGCTATTAATATGTTGACTTTAAAGAATACGTGCTTACTATTGTTTGGCTGCTTAAGAGCAATGGTATACAGATAGAATTTTGGTTTTATTGAATAAATTAAAACTGTAATAAATAAATCAATTGAAAAAATATAGCATATTTATTTTTCCATAGCCAAAAGCATGGTAGGATATTCGTAGAATCTCTGTATTGCTTGGAATATTTAAGTGGTTAGTGGATGCATAATTTCAAATAACCGTAGGTCACCGCTTTATGATAATCATCTTAGCATAATCATAAACCAAAGAGCTCAAACTTTTAATGGATATCGAAACCATTGCAAGAAAATAAATGCACCTTTCGTTCCTCAAAGCTACTAGTAATATCTGAATGTAATAATTACGAGTACATACACGATGATATTCACGCTTAATTTATTTTTTCAACAATGACATTTTGCGGGTTGCATCGGCCCGCTGCCGCTGAGGAGAGGAAGCGGAATTCTCGTCACCGGAACTCTCGTTATTGTACCACCTAGTCACAGCAATTTTGCTACCCGGTGTTCTGGTCACTTTGACTTTTTGGTCACCAGTACACATTTTCTTAAAAATAATAATTTATTTTGACAAGTAAAATATCCATAGGTACACTGCATAAAATTTTATGTGTGTAATGATTCAAAATTGTCACACTGCATAAAATGTTACATGATTTATGTTTCAAAATTGTCACCAAAATTGTATCCGATGGCCCATTGATCATCAATATCTTCCAATTCATCTATGTGAGGGCTCAGATGACAAATTTTGTCTTCGTACTTTTCGGACAGTGCTCTTCATGGTTTCTTCCTTTGGAAGATTCATGTTTGTTTCACTCGAGACATTTCTGAATAATGAATGCAGGTGATGCATCTGCTGTTTGTGCAGTTTCTTTAATTGCATCCATGGTTTCAATGGCGTGAATCCTTCCCTAGTTAGGACCAAGATTTGGATGTTCAGAATTGCAGATGTTTTATCTGGAGTTAAGGTTATAGTAGCGTTGCATCTTCTGAGCTGGTCGCATCTCCAAAAAACACCGGAATCTCGAACTTTATGCCTGGTATACAATATATACCCTTGATGTATTTATTAGTTTCAAAAAAGCCCCTAATACTTCGAGTGAATCGAAATTCCCCTTTGTGATGCTCCATCAATACAATACATTTGATAATAACAAAAATAAGTAAGAACGTCATCTTACACCTGATTTTGTTTGCCAAATACTTACTGTATCTACATAACCACGAAACAACCTTACAATGACAGTTAAATCTCATTATACTTATATGCGTAACCACGGAAACAACCTTACAATGACATTTAAATCTCATTATACTTATATGCGGAACCACGGAAACAAACTTACAATGATAGTTAAATCTCATTATACTTATATGCGTAACCACGGAAACAACCTTACAATGACAGTTAAATGCCATTATACTTATATGCGTAACCACGGAAACAATCTTACAATGACAATTAAATCTCATTATACTTATATGCGTAACCACGGAAACAAACTTACAATGACAGTTAAATATCATTATACTTATATGCGTAACCACGGAAACAATCTTACAATGACAATTAAATCTCATTATACTTATATGCGTAACCACGAAACAACCTTACAATGACAGTTAAATCTCAATATACTTATATGCGTAACCACGGAAACAACCTCACAATGACATTTAAATCTCATTATACTTATATGCGGAACCACGGAAACAAACTTACAATGATAGTTAAATCTCATTATACTTATATGCGTAACCACGGAAACAATCTTACAATGACAATTAAATCTCATTATACTTATATGCGTAACCACGGAAATAACCTTAGAATGACAGTTAAATGTCATTATACTTATATGCGTAACCACGGAAACAATCTTACAATGACAATTAAATCTCATTATACTTACATGCGTAATCACGGAAACAACCTTACAATGACAGTTAAATGTCATTATACTTATATGCGTAACCACGGAAACAAGCTTACAATGACAATTAAATCTCATTATACTTATATGCGTAACCACGGAAACAACCTTACAATGACAGTTAAATGTCATTATACTTATAAGCGTAACCACGGAAACAATCTTACAATGACAATTAAATCTCATTATACTTATATGCGTAACCACGGAAACAACCTTACAATGACAGTTAAATGTCATTATACTTATAAGCGTAACCACGGAATCAATCTTACAATGACAATTAAATCTCATTATACTTACATGCGTAACCACGGAAACAACCTTACAATGACAGTTAAATGTCATTATACTTATATGCGTAACCACGGAAACAATCTTACAATGACAATTAAATCTCATTATACTTACATGCGTAATCACGGAAACAACCTTACAATGACAGATAGGCTAAATGTCATTATACTTATATGCGTAACCACGGAAACAATCTTACAATGACAATTAAATCTCATTATACTTATATGCGTAACCACGGAAACAACCTTACAATGACAGTTAAATGTCATTATACTTATATGCGTAACCACGGAAACAATCTTACAATGACAATTAAATCTCATTATACTTACATGCGTAACCACGGAAACAACCTTACAATGACAGTTAAATGTCATTATACTTATATGCGTAACCACGGAAACAATCATACAATGACATTTACATCTCATTATACTTACATGCGTAATCACGGAAACAACCTTACAATGACAGTTAAATCTCATTATACTTATATGCGTAACCACGGAAACAACCATACAATGACATTTAAATCTCATTATACTTACATGCGTAACCACGGAAACAACCTTACAATGACGGTTATATCTCATTAGACTTATATGCGTAACCACGGAAATAACCTTACAATGACATTTAAATCTCATTATACTGATATGCGTAACCACGGAAACAACCTTACAATTACATTTAAATCTCATTATACTTACATGCGTAACCACGGAAACAACCTACAATGACGGTTAAATCTCATTAGACTTATATGCGTAACCACGGAAATAACCTTACAATGACATTTAAATCTCATTATACTGATATGCGTAACCACGGAAACAACCTTATAATTACATTTAAATCTCATTAAATTTTTCCATTAAAACATTAATAAATCATTAAATTAATCTAATCACTGACGAGAACACGGGTGACTAAAATGTAATCGGTGACAAGAAGGTATAATGACATCTCCAGTGACAATTCCTAGACCCAGAAGAAGCGGAATACTCGTCACCGGAACTCTCGTTATTGTACCACCTAGTCACTGCAATTTTGTCAAGAAGTTGACACATCCTTTTTGCAACCTATTTACTTTGTCATGTTGCGAACGGTAGGCCTATTACTGTTGTAGTTCTTTTCTTGGACTCTCAGATGTTATAAATGAAACAATTCAGTTTGCATTCTATGTACATAAGATGTATCGGTACTTTCGTTTCCTGGATCGAAGACAATAAATTAACAACATTACATTGTAAATAGTACCCAAGAATTAAAATTTAATCAATCTAACATGCAACGAAGTGAGATTCTTGCGTCGTTTTTCGGTGTTTTTCCCGGCGTGGAGAGAGTTGGTGACCGTCAAGCTGACAAGTTAATTAAGCCTGCGGTCCACGTAAGGCCGTGATTCAGCAAGCACACTGGCGGACGTTTCGTTCTGCATTGGAACATGCGTTCCAAATTCTTGGTAATAAGCTTGCTTGTAGTTCTTATTGCGTCTTTACAGAAACCAAAAAGTGTAGAGGACAAATTTAAAGCAGAAACAACAATGCGGATGTCTCTGCAAACCTATTCCCTAAAGCCAGACCGGTGTTTCCATTGTCGTAGGTTCGAGTCCCGCCCAGGGCATCAATATTTCGACGGCCCAGTTCAAAAGGGAAATAACTCAAAATTTAAAGTTTTGTGAAACCTGCTTTATGTTGCTGTGAAAAATCAAAGAATCGTTGGAAACACTCCAAATTCTGTTTACGATGTTTTGTATATAGGCTACTATAAGTTTCAAATTAGAGTATGGTAATTGGATTTTTCAAAGCGACATGAAGTTTTAAATTGAGTGAATGTTTTTGGTTTGAGTCGATGACTTATCATAAAATATTCGAGGAATAAATCCTTTATATTACATATTTTATGATTTGTATAAACATTTTCGTCGCACTTGCAACATCATAGTCGACACTAGTAGTAGGGTTGTTATTCTTAAATATCCACAGATTTTAGCCGCCAAGAAATAACCTTGGTACTCACTTCTGTTAGAGGCTGGAAGAATTAGGTTAAGTAAAGATATTAACGACATCAATTAAAAAAAAAAGGTTACAACTGACTAGAAATACGGAAAATAATATTTATTTTTCAGATATGGACCATTTGTAGGCTTTCCTGTGGAATGTACATTTCAAAAGTTGTAATTGTGACAAGGTTTTACAACAATAGGCCTGCAAGTAAATAAAAGTCTGACACATGCTGGCGCTATTATCTGCAGTGAAGGTAATAACGCCACTTATTTCTTTAGAACAAAGAAACATGTTTATAAGTAAAAGTGATAAATGAGGAGGTCAGAAGCAAAGGGGTACAAGTGACATTTCTAAGAACATGAATTAAGTGCATCCAGGGCAAGCTAAAACATTTAAAATTTTAGTGACAAAGGGATACACTTTTTAGCCACATCACACACTGAAATTGAAATAAAAAATGTCACGGAATTTGAGAAATCTTAAGTACTTTCAATCACATTTTCTCACAAATAACTTAAGTGCACTTATATCCCTTTGCTTCTGACCCTCTCAAATATAAGTTACAGAATTAAACAACTATAAATGATTAGGGACAATAAAAAGGTCTCAATTCTCATTACCACATAATTTCAAAAAATTCAATCAACGTCACTGTCATTGACTGGTGTGCAACCTTCTTCATATAGTGAACAGAGTCCAGTTTTCTTTGTGTTACTCATGTCACAGAGTTGTGGTACTCAAGCCTGGTCGATTATCCTTAATTTAGAGATGATTAAA
Source organism: Periplaneta americana (assembly GCF_040183065.1). Lineage (NCBI taxonomy): Eukaryota > Metazoa > Arthropoda > Insecta > Blattodea > Blattidae > Periplaneta > Periplaneta americana. The sequence continues at coordinate 123,954,882 of NC_091128.1, forward strand.
CTAACCGCTATTATTATATACTAAATTAAAGTTATTCTCGCAATGAGATGGCGTTATTACCTGCAACCCAGATCACATATATAACAGATTGCTCATTCCTATGTTAAAATCGGTAGTATTTTGAAGAGAACAACTGCCAGGATCGCCACCCGTCCGCCGTAAATGAACACGAGATGGCAGTACAGTCGATAATGCAATTGAAGTGGGAGTTATGACGTGACTCCTTATGTAATAACTAGATGGCAGTACAGTAAACCTGACAAAAGCTGTTACCGTCAAAGCCTATAAGGCCGAACAATCTGGGTATATAATCGTCACCTGAATGCAAGAACTAGGTAACTCAATTTTTCCTATTTTGAGATATTATCTATTTAATGCTTTTTTTAAACCTATATTTTACATTGGAAAATAGATGTCGCTGGTATCGTTCGATCAGTTACCTAGTTCTTGCATTACATTCTATGCGACTTTTGCTATGTTATGACAGAGATAAATAAAAAAAATCAAATTTCGAGTTACCTAGTTCTTACATTCATGAACGATATGATCTAGTCCTGCCGTCACAAATTCTAATTTAGATGGATAATTACCTACCATAGGCTTAATATAATATTATAAATTTTAAAACAGCACCACTCTACTAAACTTAAGAACACATAGGATAAGCAATTTTTTTTTTTACATTTTATCATTCACTATATTTCAAATTCAATCACCTGTACTTACTTTATGCAAAATACGTTATTCACGTCATTCGACAATCAACTCAAGCGCGCACTTCTTCACTTAGAGGTTGTTAAACTCACACTAAACACAGAAATCCGTTTCATTGTTGGTTCCAGATGTTTAGGAAAGTTCCTCTAAACACCACACTTCTCTGACTAGGGCTGCCAACACAGATTTTCACGTAACTAATTGTAAAATATTAGATGACGTTATAACCTGAACGGCGTTAATACCTTCACTTACCCTAGATCAATAGAGAAAATCCATGACTCCATCGGGGATCGAACCCGTGACCATTCGGCTGCAAATTGTAAGTCGAATAATTTCAAGTAATCTCAACGTGAACTCCCAGTCTCATATAGCCAAAATGCTATCTTGTTATTATTCTATTATTTCCAGTACCGCGGACCCTACATATTCTTGTAGTTTATGAGGCGTCGTTTAATGCCCGGTAAAAATTATATGCATAGGGTATAAAGGTTGGTTCACAATAAACCGGGAACGGAAACGACAACGAGAACAAAAATATTGTTAAAATAAATGTATTTAAATGTGAGCATTCACAATTATCTATTGTGAATGCTCACAATTAAATGCATTTATGTTAACATTATTTCCGTTCTCGTTCTCGTTGTCGTTTTCGTTCCCGGTTTATTGTGATCCAGCCTTAAGCTGGTGTAAGTTTACGTACGAGTATACGATGTTATGTTCTATTGTATAAGCCTGGTTTAATTACTACAAGTATATAAAACGCTTTACAGACACCCGGTAGCTGGATCGAGGAATCGAGCCCCTTTGCTTGCTCCGTCATGTCATAAGACTCGAGCGAGAGGCTTGGACGTCCTCCAAACCGGAAAGTAAACACTGTGGACCGAGCTCATTACCCGGGATTCCCACTGCCCTTTAAGCAAACGCGATTAATCACGTAACATCTGCTAATGGGCAAATCTGTGTTGCGTAACTCAAGAACAAACCCATGTGAGCTTCACATCTATTATGGGAGTAGGGACCTGTTTAGAATCAACACTAATTACAGCGTAATAAAAACAACACAGACTGCATGCGTGTGTACACCGACTACAATGACCGACGCACCATTATTTCTATTATATTCTAGAGTATTGTATACCAACATGCAGTTTTATAATGGAATCATTCAGTTCGTCTCCGTATAACATGATCAAAATACTTGGCACAACAGCGCTTTAATATTTCCTAGAAATTTTTTACATTTTGTTTGACTTTTTTTTAAGCAAAAACTGTTATTATGAGTAATTACACTATAAGATTGTCGTTTTTAAGACAGTAAAACAATGTTCGTTATTATTTTTATTAACAAGGGACTGAGGAATGAGAAACGTATATCAATTCATTGCGCAATCTATTTCTATTAACAAGGGACTGTGGAATGATAAATGTATATCAATTCATTGCGCAATCTATTTCTATTAACAAGGGGCTGTGGAATGAGAAATGTATATCAATTCTTTGTGCAATCTATTTCTATTAGCAAGGGACTGAGGAATGAGAAACGTATATCAGTTCTTTGTGCAATCTATTTCTATTAACAAGGGACTGTGGAATGAGAAACGTATATCAATTCTTTGTGCAATCTATTCCTATTAACAAGGGACTGAGGAATGAGAAACATATATCAATTATTTGTGCAATCTATTTCTATTAACAAGGGACTGAGGAATGAGAAACGTATATCAATTCTTTGTGCAATCTATTTCTATTAACAAGGGACTGTGGAATGAGAAACGTATATCAATTCTTTGTGCAATCTATTCCTATTAACAAGGGACTGAGGAATGAGAAACGTATATCAATTATTTGTGCAATCTATTTCTATTAACAAGGGACTGAGAAATGAGAAACGTATATCAATTCTTTGTGTAATCTATTTCTATTAACAAGGGACTGAGGAATGAGAAACGTATATCAATTCTTTGTGCAATCGATATCTATTAACAAGGGACTGGGGAATGAGAAACGTATATCAATTCTTTGTGCAATCTATTTCTATTAACAAGGGACTGTGGAATGAGAAACGTATATCAATTCTTTGTGCAATCTATTCCTATTAACAAGGGACTGAGGAATGAGAAACGTATATTAATTCTTTGTTCAATCTATTTCTATTAACAAGGGACTGAGGAATGAGAAACGTATATCAATTCTTGTGTAATCTATTTCTATTAACAAGGGACTGAGGAATGAGAAAAGTATATCAATTCTTTGTGCAATCGATTTCTATTAACAAGGGACTGGGGAATGAGAAACGTATATCAATTCTTTGTGCAATCTATTTCTATTAACAAGGGACTGAGGAATGAGAAACGTAATTATATCAATTCTTTGTGCAATCTATTTCACTAATGCCGTCACTTTTTTATGTTTGTTTACGGTCAGTATTTTATCCTTCTCCCATTTCCCAAGCTAGTACTGTTGGATTTAGTTAGCTTGGCCAGTCACAACATTCTGAGCAGTAAACCAGGAAAGCTAATTTGTTACTGACAAGGAAAAAAGGAAAGTATGGGTTAGTCGCTGTGCAGCTCCTGTAGAGTTCACTTCGTTTCCTCGTGCAAGTGTATCGTATACTAACTCTTGCAAAAACATTAGTATCGTAATGGAACCAATGTAATTTATTTTATTGTGAGTGTAAGAATTAAAAGAGAAGACTGCATTGTGTTAAGTACGAGTGTCTGGATAGCAGTGAGTGAAAAAACTGTGATCGCCCATAGAGTGCAGGTACGTGAACAATGTTTTTCAACATAGCTATAACTCTAGATCATATATACCCAGATTGCTCGGCCTTACAGGCTTTGACGGTAACAAACTTTTGTCAGGTTTACTATGCTGCCATCTAGTTGTTACATAAGGAGTCACGTTATAACTCCCATTTGAATTGCATTAGCGACCTTACTACCATCTCGTGTTCGTTTACGGCGGACGGATGGAGATCCTGGCGGTTGTTTTCTTCAAAGTGCTACCGATTTTAATATAGGGATGAGCTATCTATTATATATCTGCAGTGCTTGGGAAAAGTGACATAAGTCAGTTTTCACAAACCTTTTTTGATAATTTATTGACAACTTACACTGGTTTATGTCGATTTGATTTTTTTCTGTATGAATTATTGTAGTGGGAGGAATATCTATGTATTTTTTTCCAAACGAACAGATGTTCCGTAAGTTGTCAATAAATTATCAAAAAAGGTTTGTGGAAACTGACTTGTGTCACTTTTCCCGAGCACTACAGATATATGATCTAAGCTATAACTTACGTCAGCACGCATGCAGTTATTCTTCTTCCCCCTCCTGCCCCACTGAGCATGCTGAGAAATTAACTCACTCCATGTCACTACTATTCAAATGTTCGTGCAAAACACCGGCCTCGCTATCTAAACACAACAGTAAGTTGTATATAAACAGACACACAGAAAGTCATTCCTATAAGCAGTGGCGTGTCGCTGCATATTTGAAATATTGGCATACATCGCAAAAGAGTTGTAGGCCTAATTGTGCTAAATATTACTCTAGCATGAATACCACTGAAAACCGAAATACACAAGATAGACGAGTAGGTTGTACGTGCACGGTAAGGGTAGGGATGAAATACGGAGTTTCGTTATCAGCAGGCTTGTATACGACTAAGAAACGAGACGGCATTAATGGAATTCAGTGTGCAGATCTGGTAAGAAAATAAAAATTTTCCAGGCAGTTACGAAACGAATATAATATGCACAATAAAATGTCCTGCGTACTAGTTATGTAAATTAGTCAATTATTCGGCATTCCACCATGTAGGAACTTAACATTCTCTAAAGTTTTGGAACTACATAAAGGTTCCATCTTAAGGAAAAATTAGTTTCACCAGACGGTTCTGCTTCTGAACACACTCACCCGATAAAGACAAATCATAATGCATGCGGTTTCCCGTGGTTTTCTTAAGGCGCCAAGACAAATGTCGGGATAAGCCCTAAAATAAATGAGCCACAGACCTACTATACATCTTTCCCCGTACAAATTTCGGCATTCCCCCCCCCCCCAATTAAAGCCTTCGGAATAGGAGTCTTGGCCTGTCATATCGCCTTCGGTTATTAGTGATTAACTGTTTATAACAATTTAAAAAGGAGTTATAAATGTGATTGAAATGTTTAGAATTGATGCATATTTTAGGGTACATAGGTATTTTATTTCTATACTCTTGTTAAAAATGTTAACAGTAATCCAGTCTCCAGATAGGCCTTCTATGTATTACTTGTTTATGAATAAGTGGGCAGTATATTTTAAAAAATTCCAATAATTAACATAAATATATGAAGGGTTCAGAGCTATAGTGGGCCAAGCGCCATACATCATAAACGGAGAAAACAAGGGTTAAAAATAAGTGAATACGAGAATTTTGTGAAACATATAGTAAATAATATCAAGTATGCACATTAAAACTAAATGATATGTCAACCTTCATTAAACTATGGTATTCACTTAACTTTAACCCTCGCTTTCTCCGTTTTTAATAAATGGCGCTTGGCCCACTATGGCTTTGGACCCTTTATATCATAGCATAATACCGATTAGTCGACTCATTCCTACAAATGAGTCGGTCATTTCAGAAAGGTCACGAGTAGTAAAAGCTAACTTTTTAGGAACAGCAAAAAACTGTTTCTAAGGTTAATTATATAACATTGATATTTGTCAAAAATAATATCAATGAACATAATTGGTGGGAATAGTTTGTGTAGTGTAATTTCAATTTTGACATCTTAGTCTCTGAGAAAAAAAATATGTAATTTGTTGACTGATGACCTTTCTGCAAGGAATATTATTTTTTACATAGAACATAGGAAGATTAGAAAGAGAGATTTGCATAATATTATCGCACATGTTAGGGATTTTTATATACGACAATGGCTTATCATTTTGGATATATAATTCCTATCGTACGAAACGATAATATCGTACAACCTGGTGACCGAAGGCGTTTACCTCACAACTAATATGATTGTTCAGATTTGAAAAAAGAGATTAAAAAATTAAAACAAAGAGAATTAAAGGTGGAAACATCAGCTCTGTTTCATCATTAGTACATCCATTCACTGCAGATAGGACACTAGTCACTGACTCATGACTTTTCTGCAAGGACTGGAAATTTACAAGCTGTAAACACTGGATACAAATTCGTGACTGAATCCCTTCTGCAGAATAATAGATCTACCTTTGAACTATACGTTCCAATGAAAATATATTTTCGCATAAAAAGTTGACTCGTGCCCTTTCTGTAATGACCGATTCGAATCTTATAGCACCTTAACTGTGTAATAGGTGTGAGATGCCAGGGGTATGGAAATGCGGAAAGCGCATCTGTAGAGCCAAATGTAATTATTAGTTTTTCCATTTTTTTAAAAAGAAAAGTATCACCAGATATTAAAAAGATCATTGAATAGAATTATAATTTATTCATATTGTTTGCAAGAAGTAAGTCTAAATCTAGCAAAGTGGATGTATGTATTTTAACTAGTGCTGTTGATCGATCAAAATATTTAATCGATTAACTATTTGAATTTAATCCATTAATCGAGTTTTGATCGAGTTGAAAAAAATGTTTTAATATACTGTAATACACAATTATTGTTAAATTTAACTTGTGTTCGGTGATAAGCATAAGTATTAAATGTTGTATATCTGTATATATTGTATCGTTATATTACAAAACAACTATTTTTAATTACTTACTAACATATTTATTATGGGGCTTATAATTTATTGTGTCAATTTCTCCGGGAATTTTTTAAACAAACATAAATAGCAAAAAATATAAACACTCACCTAGTTAATACTGCTTCAGTCATGATTTTAAACATGTGAGTGCATTCACATGCTCCGAATTAAGTGCCGCTCTACGATAAGTAACAATGTTTCCTTCATCACTAAACACGAAAAAAAAACTTTTTCTGTCAAGCACTTCTCCACGATCGTTCAATTTAAATCCAAACGTTTCACCGAGTTTACCTCTCAAATTCTCATCGACATAATGGAGTTTACACTTTTCACAAACCAAAGGAAACTGATTTTTTTCTTTATCAAACTAAATACAAAACCTTCATATACAAACTCAATAGAGAAACAGCAACTGCAAAACTACAGTGATCGAAACAGAAGACTGGCCCCAGAATTTTTAGTATGAGTTTGCATTAACAAAATAATAATTAATATCAACTACAACCGATTAATTTTAATCGACTCGATTATTCGATTTTTGATCGATTAATCTTACAACGGAAATTGATCGATTAATCGATTAAATCCCACAACACTAATTTTAACAGAAGATCATGAATGTACTGTAGCGTCTGAGGACATTAGAAGCAGCCGCTACTGACTATCATGTCTGGTTTTAGCCGCATATGTCAGGAAAGAATGCTTACTGCTTTGTACATTCTAGTTTTTATTAGTCTTCTAAATATTTGTCATCCCATATATTATTTATCAGAGTTCCTGATCTTCTGAGTATGTTTACTTTATTATGCATTTATTTTTGTTTGTTTACATATTAGATTATCGGTATTGGTTTATACTTCAGTGCCCGCAGAAGTATGTTGTGTTTTAGTAGGGCCTATTCAGCTCTGGTATTATTTTCATTATAGTCAGTCTTATCAATAACGGATACTGATGCATATAATTTTGTACTCGAATATCATAATTATATTTACTGCTCCTGCTGTCTACAGAATTTTGTTATATAGCAAAGGCTTTGTAAGACAAACCTCAATATCTTTTATAAGTTCCATAGACATAAACTGTTCTTCATCATTTTTTTTGCATTGCAAATATCCTTGAAGGACTTCTGAATGCTGAAATACAAAAACATATATTAAATGACATATTGATGAAGTGAGTGATGGATGTATTAATTATTTAATTAGTTAATATTTATTTATTTGCTTATTTGTTTCTTTTATTTATTTTTATTTGTTTTCATTAATTAATAATTTTATTTATTTATTTGATTATTTTATGTAAGTTATTTATTATTACTATCTACAAAAACCCACGTACCGGTAGTTCAAAATTCTCTCTAGCTGAATCAAAGTGACTTACAAATAGAATTTCCATAATAATCATATCGAAAAATTTTTGCTTATTCTACGACCTCTCCTTGTAAGCTTCTTCCATTCTTCATGATCTTTCCTCTTTTGATCATTTACTGCCAAACATTTTCTCCAGTTCGTCAACCCGTAGTGTTCTCTATCTTTCACATTCCTGTAATTGATCATGACCCACTCCGTTTCAGCTTCAGATTTCTAAAGAAATCAGAAGTGTCACTAATCTTTGTCGTATTATTTACGTCCACTTCTCTTTTAACAGGTGTACGCCTGGAAACGGGTTTCGCTTAGTACGAAGCCGATCGAAAAATGCCAAGGTCAAGTTACAGTCTGCTTAACGGTCATTCAACGCGTCAGCTTTCGACAATAAAATCTCGCGATTTATACATTATAGTACATTACAGATGTAATTTATTCACTTGCCTTATAATAAAATTACTGCAACTGTCGACGCTATAAATATAGCACCACAAGTTTTGTGCGGTTTCTTCGTAATATTCACTGTTCTAACATGTACTTCATTGTCACTAAACTGAGCTATACTGTATACTAATGCTCAAAGCTTGACTTTCCTTCAGCATATTATAGTATGTTATTTTCTCGTATTGCGCAATATCTTCCCGCGCTCAGTGCAGGGGAAAATTCACACACAATTTCCTTGGCAGTAGCGTTCAATCTATAACAGTAAGAGATTGAACGCGTTTACCTCAGTGAAACTTGTTTCTTCGGCGGTAATTACTTTAGAAGAAGATCTTAAAATATATGTTTAATTTTCATTTCTGAAAGTAGTGCTGTACGGAATACAAACGGGAAAATCTTTAAATTTTGGGATTAATTTCTTACATGATTGTAAGACTTCACAGAAAGAAATAATGCTAGTACATACACTATCCTCGTGGCATTCCTCTAACGATGAAACTTTCTAATAAAATTATTAGGAAACAGTGTTGAGAGAAAGTATTGTGACACTCCAGAAACCAAGGTATGATTTTCGTGAAAATACTATATATGATTCTATTCGTGATTTTTGCATTACGTAGAAAACTGATAAGTCAGATGAACAGTTCAGATTCAGTGTAAATAAAATACATATATAGGAGGAGCTACTTATAATATAAAAAATTGTGTATATTTTTCGTTGCGAATTTTTAAGTTCTCACAGTTCGAAGCTACACAGTACTGCAAGAATAGCGTAAAACGGGGGAGAGCAGACTCATTGTGTAAGGATTTATTATTCCTTTTAAGTGCGTTGAATACTCGTTATTGGACCACTGAAATAAGATACTAAAGATTTATAATTAAAACGAAGACGTCGTAATAGACTACTAACATATTGTGACAGCTGCAACGGGATTCGAATACGCGTCCAACAGGGCGCGCGGCAGACGAGACGCTGGTACGGGGGGAGCATCTGCATGCTGAAGGGCAGAGGGGGTGTATTACGTCAACGCGACGAGGGGAAGTTGCGCGCGCAACTGCTACGTGCGGAGTGAAGGGGGGACGGACCCTCCCGACTCTTCCAGAAGTCCGTCGAAGTGGAGATATCCAGATAATTCGAGAGAGCTATCTCTGCACACCCGTAGAAATTTCTCGCAACTATGATTTTGCTATAAAAGAAGAAACGCGAGTGAAATCAGACAGAGTGTGATTCATGATTAGTTCAGTGAGTGAGCCAATGAACAGAGCAAGCCAGTCTTGTGTACCGGAGTTCGACTTGAGTGTGCGTCCGCAACTGTGTCAGCATCCGAAGGCCTGAGTTCGAGTGCAGTGGACCGCAGTTGGAGGGACCTGAGTTCGAGTGCAGTGGACCGCAGTTGGAGGGACCTGAGTTCGAGTACAGTGGACTGTCTCTGAAGGTCTGTGGTTCGAGATATTGTGAACTTGAGTGACTGAGCTAGAAGAACTGTGAACTGAGAACTGACAGTTCTGATTTGTAAATATTAGTTAAGATTAACAGTTCATTATTGTTCGTAATAGTCCAAGTAAATTGTCATTGCCATTTGTGGAGTGCAATAACGAACGCTGTGTTGATGTGCGGAGAGCAAATCCCATTGTTGACGAGAGTGAATAGTTATTGTTGTGACGATAAATTACATAGTTGTTGAGTTGAAATAAAGTTACAATATTTATAAATATAATCGATTTTAAATTCCATTTTTGAAACTGTATAAAAGATAGGCTTAATAATATTGAGTTAGATATTTACAATAGAGGTGAAACATCTAGTTTATGTAAATTTGTGAAAAAAATTATAACCATACGGAGACCGGTTAGCTCAGTTGGTAGAGCAACTAGCTACGGACTGCAAGGTACCGGATTCAATCAAGGGATACAGCGGAATTTTTCTTCTTGAAAAACTTCCTGAACGGCATCAGGATCCACTCAACCTTCTCTCAAACTGAGTTACTGGCTCTTTCCCGGAAGTAAAATGGCGGTCGAAGCGTAGTGCCGACCACACCATCTGATTCTAGTGCAGAGGTAATGAAAGTATGGAGCATTACCTCCATACCCTACATGCTCCTTCGTGACATGTAAAGAGGGTAGCCTTTTTTTTAATTAATCGTAAAATGTATGAATGAAGTCACATGTTTTAGTTTCTGGGTTGTAAAAATTACCTTTTTGCATACTGTAGGATACGAAAGTTCATCTTCGTCCTTAGATGCACATTAAATTAGCAACATAATGAAGAAATTGAATTATTTCGAAACGTGTAAAACGTTTAATGAAAAAAATATATTGGATATAATTTGCTTGACACTACTTTCTTATATTAATTACAACGGGCGAAACTTACATTCTGAACATAATATATGTGCAACATTTTTAATCAGACCTAGAAGTTATGGAAAACAAAAGCAAAAGCTGTCAGAAGATTTTTCACTTTTGAGACTCGGATTGGGCTATTAGACCCGAAACTTGAATGTACGAATGTTGTTGATAAAATAAATGAAAATTGTGTTGAAAATTGTTAGATGAAGAAAACTCTATTACATTGTTATTCTTATATCTGATGTTGTCTGTGATCAGCTGAAAATGAATTAACTTCATAAGATATAAGATGTAATTATTATCCAATCTTAATGACTTACCATATTATCATCAGAATCAAGGAAAACTTTATAGTGGTCACACATATAATTTGTTCTTTAATTATATGTTACGTTGAATAGGCCTAACTGTAAACGTTTTCGCCGTGTTAGACATCATCAGGCAGTGTTAACAATATCTAAACTTCACATAAAGTCTAATATGCATTAAATACAATTGTTTGTGATGTCAAAATAGTATAAACTAGTTGTAACAATTACAATACAGCACATATAGGCCTACATCATAGATTAATATAAAATAAATCGTTACCATTAAATTTCTTAAAATCCTAAAAGATGTTCTAGTGGCATATTACTTTCTAGTAATACATATTACATTATGATATCATTTAATTAATTTTATGTAATATTCAGTGACTGATTAATATAATTTTAATAGCCTATTGTTGATTACGGAGCCATACTTTATATCCATTTGCATGTATCGAATGTATCAACTTCACAAAATACATATTCTGTACCCAATACAATCAATCTTAGAAATTCGATATTGTCTTAATTTACATACGGCACAACATTCAGTAGGCCTAATATCACCGATTTCCCACGCATTTCAATCAACATAACCTGGAACGCCAACATGAATAAACTACAACCATCCAAAATACTACGTCATAACGCATCAACTTCACAAGTCGATAAATGGATCACGTAATAAATTAGCAAGTTTAACTTAACCCTTAACCCGAAAGACACATTAACACCACACTTACAGAAAGATCATTCAAGGAGACCGGGCATTTTTTTGTTATTGTTCCCAGCAGCAATTTACACACATTTAATTCAAGATAATATGTTTTGTTAATAAACACATATTTTACAATAAATATAATTAAACATGTTTAATTCAAGGTAGCTTATTTTCATCAATTAACCAGAAGCAGGTTACATAGGCCTATGTCTGTAGGAGCAGCTGTACTACCGAAGTCTTTAGCAGAAATGGTAATACCAGGCAGACCTCGAATAATATTTTGTGAAGGCGTTTTTTGTTTTTTCGTTAGGGTTGGCTGTACCATACAAACTTGTTTTCTCCAAGATATACATCATTTGTTGGAAAAGTATTATGAGAACGAGGTGAGGCTGTTCCATCTCTATTTTCATCTGGCAACTTCATTAGGGATTTGTATATGTCTCTTTCTAACAACGCATCTGATTCTGAATCTGATGTTCCAGTCTGATTAGCACTAGGGATGATAAAATCAGGGTTTGGACAAAATCATCGAAATGTGAACATTCACCTACTTCATTTTCATCACCAATTTCACCTTCATCTTCTAATCATTGCTGCATTATTTTCAAAAAATTAGGATCAGTTGGCATCACTGACATGGTGGGATATGTTTGCAATAATTGTGTGACTTAATAAAAACTAATTACCGGAAAGAAATTAAACCAAAAATATACAACAATATTGAAATTGACGAACTACTACGTAATACGAAATACCGGTCTGTGAGACCGGCAATTATAAAAGACAATACGATGGCTGAGAACCAGACTGTTCTAAGTCCAACTTTTTATAAGAACGAAATCTGTGTTTCATTGTGTTCCAGTTGTTGTCTGCATATATGAATCGAACAAAATTGTAAATATTCCTCTCCATAAGGTTGCTATGAAGCTATTCCAAATTGTTTCATGAAGCTTTGAATGTCAGGAGCTTAAAATAGCTCTCCTGGAAAAAAAAAAAAAAAAAAGTAAAATGGACTTGGAACAGTCTGGTTCTGGGCCATCGATTAATTACATATTTTAATATGAAACAACAACAACAATGCACGACATTTATATTACAATCACACTACAGCACACCCAAAGAAGGACTAAAGAAAACATAGCTCAAAGGATAAGACATAATATTAAGCAGTGTTGCAAATATTCTAGAAACAATATACCATAACGGTCTGGCAGACCGATATTTCGGGTTAAGAATTAAGATTGTAATAGTGAATATCAGATATTACATTACAATGAATTAACTTGTTGCATTTCCACAAGATTAATTTTATAGAGACTTAATAACAACAATTCATTATTTTCAATTTAAGGGGACAGTCAACTTAAGAATTGGAGAAAAAGTGTCATTGTATGTGTCAGTTTTACAATATTATCTTTTTGACGCTATTTATGATTTTTTAATTATTAAAAAATTTAAAATTTAATTTCATAGATATAAAAAATTAAAATTTTTACACTAATTTACGTGACAGAACTAAATCAATACACAGAATTCTTCCCCTCTTCATTGAGAAGGCACAATCAAATACACAAAGCCAAAAAAAAAATAAAAAAAATGACAATTAAAAGTGATATTTCAATTAATGATTGATTAAAAATTGAAATATTTTTTTATTTTGAAAAGTATTGGATCTAATGAGCTGAGATTTTGCATGTTACTTTCCATGTGTATATTAAACGTTTTCTCCAGATTTGAAAGAGATTGGTCAAAATAGGAAAAAGGTTCCGAAATATAGTTGAGTGTCCCCTTAAATAAACAGGCAATATAATATTACACAGTAATTCACAATGGGTACATGCAAATATCAATACTGGAGTATGGCTTCAAAATCAGCAATAAAATATAATAGACAATCACAACAGTCGTATGAACACTTGTACTTGTCAAACTTCAATAACTGAAGGGTTTGGGTGAAAAACAGGCAGTTCAGTACTTTTCGAGATAATGAAGAAAACCTTACCGCCAAACAATAAGCATGTACAAAAGAGGCAGATCCAAAATGCATTATAACTGTGAATGTAATTCTTGGAACTACTTGGTTCTTGGACCAAACGATAGAGCGTATTTTTTTGTCCTCTGTGCATAAATAACTCAAAAATGAAAACTATTGGAGCTGCCTGGTTTTTCCCCCAAACCCCTCAATTGTTAAAATCAGACAAGTTTCGGGGATTGCATCCCCATCATCAGTGATGGCAGGGACTGTAATAAAAACGTTTAAAATTATTAATTACAATAATTACTTAATATCTTTTCTTAAGATTAAAATATATAAGAAATTACAGTATGCAAATAGTGACAGGGGAGAGTCGGGTAGTATCGGACCTCGGGTAGTATCGGACAGTGCGTTTCTTTCATCTACCACCATATGGTAGTACCTGAATGACATGGTTACGTTTTTCTCTATGCGACATCACAGAAACGTAACCATGTCAATCAGGTATTATCATCGTGTGGTAGATGAAAGAAACTCACTGTCCAATATTACCCGATGTCCGATACTACCCGACTCTCCCCTAACTAATATAAAACGAATTAAAATTTACATCTTATAATATATTGTGAATTATCGTACATGTAGAAGAAAATTACATAAGTTTTTTTACAAAAAAAAAAAAAAAAAGCGAAGACTGGGCAATAGTACATCTTGGTTGACTCACCAGATGATTTCAGATGTTTATCTTCATGTCTGACATATCAGAAGCAATAGTCAGTCCACATAAATTTATTATATGTGTGGCCACTATAAAGTTGTTCCTTGATTCTATATGATAATATTATGATAAGTAATTAAACTGAAAATTAATTACATCATATATTTCATATTACTGATCATAGACTTATCTGAAACGTACCCACTAAAATGAATTTATATATTATTATTTCTCTCTGTATCTTATTTCAACATAATATTTATTTTATGTAATAGTAGAATACGTATACTTATTTGATTTCAGATTCCCGCTAGCCACCCTGTATAACGGATTGACCTAACAGTACGAGGAGACTGCGAGTGAGGCTTGTGCACAGAGAATGACCACGCACATTCCATCACGGTTTTGAAAAAGGAGACCCACACGGACAGGTACCTCATTAAAAGCGACGCAAACACCAAATTATTTCCTTCTCGCCTTTTTTTTTATTTAGAAGAATGTGTCAAGATTTGACAAGATCTTAAGTCAGGAGGAAGTCATAAACAAGAAGGAATGATTTGGATTACTGTCACAAAATAGCAAATGGCGGACAATTTGTTGAATTTATGGTCCATGTAAGCAAATTTTTCGCCATTTCTACTTGCGGTTTTTGCCACATTGCTGTCACATTAGCATAATATTTTGTGTATGAATCTGACTCAATCAAAGCGTGTCCTTTTATAGCTTAAACGTGAATATTCCTACAGCAGATGGAAAATCTGTGTACTTTTATTTAAACTTTATGAAAATGAATAATGAATATCACGATAGTTTTATGTCACAAGGCTTGAATACCGGGGAAATAATTATATTTTAATGTTATTTAAAAAAAAATTAGACGTTAAAATAATTGGAGATAAGACTTTTATATTACTGCAGTATAGAATTATTAAAAAGTTTAGTAAGAAAATAATCTAAATGCTTTCAACTTAATGTATGAAAGAAAGACTAAACACATAACTTTATTTATTTATCATCATAATCGTCAAAATCTCTGTCGGGGCAAGTTACCTGGTTGAGGTTTTTTCCGGGGTTTTCCCTCAACCCAGTACGAGAAAATGCTGGGTAACTTTCGGTGCTGGACCCCGGACTCATTTCACCGGCATTATCACCTTCATATCATTCAGACGCTAAATAACCTAGATGTTGATACAGCGTCGTAAAATAACCCCAAAAAAATAATCGTCAAATATCACTGCCACTGGGTGTATACCCAATTGCAGTGTTATTAAATACATACACATACATTTAAATAGACCACAAAATTGATTCTATTAAGCTTAAATTAAATGAATTAAGTCTTGAGTATCGTATTTCTTTTCGAGCCACAATACACATTTTCTTTCTTGAAGTATATTGTTCACAGTTAACGGCGTAGCTCAGACGGTAGCGCGTTAGCTATAGGTACGTCCGAAACTACGTGCGAGAGTGTGTTCGAATCGCGCTTGGGCTGATTATTTGTTTGAGTTTTTTGGAGGTTTTCCAAACTGTAAACCAGTGCTATCACCAATTCCATCTACTATAGATAACCTCATAGTTCATACAGTAAATAAGTTATTAAAAACAACAAAAAATACTGCTTAAAATTCCAGTGGGGTTTATGATACAAAGATATACAAATAGCTGATAAGACTTCTATTTAGATTCATTCGTTATATGAAACGGAGTAAAATTGTTGGTGGAATTGTCACTTATTAAGCCATCAATAATTTGTCTACTAGCTCAAAATAGAGGAATGATTCTTTTGTCAAAACAGAATTCGAATCGTTATGTTGACACCTTCACCTATTATTACAAGCAGGGTGATGCATTTATTATAAAGCTCTAGGAGATTTGGTTTTCTATTCGTCCGCTAGCCTTTATTACCATAGTTATTCGAATAATTCTAAAATATCTGGTAGATATTCCCCAAAAGCGATTTAGTAAACGTACTCAATAGAGACTGAAAAGTACTTCACAAACATAATATTTACAATTTTGAAATTAAAATGGTTATGCTGGCAGCATACTGCATCAGACATTCTGTCTCGGACAGAACGGTTTTGTCTCAGACCGTTCGATGTGACGGTGATTAGCCTACACGCATTGCTAAAAGGAGTCGTCCGTGACGAATGTCCGACCCAGTATCCTGCAGTCTCATAACAATGCGTGTAATCACCGTCACATCGAACGGTCCGGGACAAAGTCGTTCTATCTGAGACAGATATCCGATGCAGAATGATGCAGTATCATAACAATGCGTATAATCACCGTCACATCGGAAGGTCCGAGACAAAACGGTCCTGTCCGAGACAGAATGTCGATGCAGTATGCTGCATTCTCATAACAATGCGTGTAGCCTAATCACCGCCACATCGAATGGTCCGAAACAAAACCGTCCTGTCCGAGACAGAAAGTCGATCCAATATGCTATTGTCTCATAACAATGCGTGTAATCGAACGGTCCGAGACAAAATCGTCCTGTCCGAGACAGAATGTCCGATGCAATATGCTGCAGTTTCATAACGATGCGTGTAATCGCCGTCACATCGAAAGGTCCAAGACAAAACCATCCTGTCCGAGACAGAATGTCGATGCAGTATGCTGCAGTATTGTAACAATGCGTATAATCACCGTTACATCGAACAGTCCGAGAAAAAGTCGTCCTGTCCGAGACAGAATGTCTGAAGCAGAATGCTGCCGGCCTTAGAACAAAGAATAATCAAATTATTTTACAATGTCGATTTTGTTCAGTGATTCAAGGAATCTTGGGAATTGCTACTGGCTTTTCCTTAAAAATAAAAAGGCTAACATACAGTTCAATATTTCCTAAGTTAATTACTTCATGAGATAGATGTTGCAGTTACAAACCCGTATTCCACGTATCAAGATCTTCATTTTTTAATTAAATAATAACTCTTCGTGTGGTTGTGTAAAAAGAAATGAGTGCATTACATCAAGAGAAAATGTCTACTTCTCAGAACACGAGAAATAGTTACATTTAACAACACTGACCGAAGTTCTAGCACATGATTTGTATTTATTTTACGAATTTCATTTCACCGTTGTTCCGTTATTTGCATTCCAAACTCTACCAATAACATCTGCAGTTGAACTGGGACGTTAAATACTTAGACCTACTAATTACACCCAATGCACAGCCCTTTCAGTTTGAAGGATCTTCTTCCAAACATCGTACGGAGACTTTCTTCCCATTAAGGAAATGACGAAACCCGGTGTCCCCCTCGACCTCACTGTTTACTTTGTTGTGTCACGCACTTCTTAGTACGGAAATTGGGTATTGACCGCCCCGTCACTTGTAGAGTGTCACAAGTGGGCGGACAGGAGGTGGTCACCCGCATGATGTATGACTGGCTTATACAGACTCTTTTCGTGCATGTTCTTCAGCACTCGCTTGTCTTTCAATGACACGGGAAGTTCAAGACCATCATTCCGAGTTATAGCATTTCTTTATTATAAAATGTACTTGTTCAAAAGTTTATGAATTCGTCAAATATAAATATAATTTGAAAGTAATTTATAAATAGCGTTATCAGCTATAACTCATAGCACCCAAGATCGATTTCCAGTTCGGTTTATTGGGAATCGAGTGAAAGACATAAAACTGTTTATTAGGCCTATTTATAAGGTAAAGTTGCCTAATTCCGTGATACTCCTAATTCCGTGATATGTTTCTTTCACTGAATGTCACGGGATTGAGTATCTTGCTAGGAAGTTCACCGATGTCTCAAAAGTAGGCGAAAGATGTAATCTTTCAAGAAAGATGTCTGGCGCTATGGTCGAACGGCAAAGCTTTGACTGATATTCAATTAAAAAAAAAAAGTATCACGGGATTAGGGGTATTAACGAAATAGGCAACTTTACCCTACATTGTATCTGTTTAAACCACTGAAAAGCACAATAATCAGTAAGAATGTAGTACCGAATATTTGTGATTTTCAGTGGTTCGGATAGATATAATTTGTAAATAATGAACAGTTTTATGTCTCTTTTGAAAATTTTGGAAAAAATCACATACGTGGTATTAGATCTAGACCATCAATATGCATGAACACGTACGAATGTTTTCATTCCATTTAGTTAAAACAGCAAGCGCATGGAACATTTTGAACATCAAAAGTGTAATTTCGAGGAAAAGGCAAATTTGTGGGGGGAAAAAAACAATGATGGCATCACATATGAAGCAGTCCTATATAAAAATCACAGAAGACGTAGATCAGTGGTCGTCAGCACTCGCTGAAATGGGTAAAGGGTAAGCGGAGCCGTCCCGTGTGCCCAGTCGTGCAGCAGAAAGATGTAGAGAGCATACCCGCTAGCAGCTACTATTGCACCATAGTGCAGTGTGTTCTCCACGGGTAAGTGGCTCTAGCCCCAGGGTGCTCTGTGCTGACTACTGCTGACGTAGATGCAAAATATCTCTTACTATTAACTTCCTAAGTGTCCAAGAAATATTCTTGTACAAAAAGCCGAAAATTGATTATTTGACCATTTTTTGTTGTTGTAAAAACTCAGTCCTAATGTCCCTTAAATGCTCACTCCATTTTAATGGACAGTCTTTTAATTTGGTCTTAATTTTAAAAAGTATCCAATATTTTCTATACTTTTCCTTTCGTTTCGTAACTTTAAAATTGTCTAGTGATTGCTAAAACTTCTCGAGTGTGGACAGGTTTTCAAGTAGAAAAAATTTGATGATAGACGGAACCTATATTTCGCGGAACCAAACTGAGGTGTCATGGGCCTCTACAGTAAGTGTTGTCAAATCTAAAGCACTATGCAAGTTTGATAACTACTGATTCATAGATGCTCAGTATGAGGAGAATTGAAGGGTTCAGAACCGCAGTGGGCCAAGCGCCATTTTTTCTAAAACCGTAGAAAACAAGGGTTGAAATGAAGTTATTACCATAATTCAACGGAAACATATAGCAAGTAATATAAAGTATACACATTAAAACTAAATGATATGTCAATTTTCATTAAGCTATGGTATTCACTTAAATTTAACCCTTGCTTTCTCCGTTTTAAATAAATTGCGCTTGACCCACTATGGCTCTGAACTCTTCAATTAGTTCATTACGTAAGTAGAAATCACCCTACACATGCAGACGGCAATTCCAAAACCAAACTTTTGGTATTAAAGGTAAAATTTTTCTGCACTTAAACTAAAACAAAAATTACTTAATCAGAGGTTAAAAAAATAAGCACATTATCATTATAAATGTGACCCAACGTATCCAGTGAGATATGGTACAAAAATGGTCTGATTTAGTTTTACGCTGTCAAATAAGGCCTAAATGTTTAAGTCGGCAATAGGAAATTTCGTTACCGGTATCTGAACTGGATGTTCCTAATATCGTATAGCACTACTTATTGCCAAATAAAATCTTAACAATTTCACTTAGAATTATTTATATAGGCAATAGAAATTTGTTGGTAAAAACACTACACAAGATGACTTTTTAAAGAATCACATGCCTCTCATACATTTTATATCACATTGAGCAAAGTTTGTAGAAAATTCCTGCAGTCAGCTGCAACTCAATTATCTTCAGGGCTCCTCTTTCGATGTCCATTACACTTTCTCTCCTGCACGTAGTGTAATTCCATAATGTGAGAAAGTGAGAGACAGTGAAGATAACACCAAAGTTCATATATTATTATGAAACTCTACATTGTTAAACGTTGTATAAATGCAACTGGTTTGGAAATCAATACTGACAATACAAAATAGAGTATGTAATAGCTTCTCGGAATGTAAATTAATGCAATCACATACACATTAGCACTAATACTGTACTATTGAAACGTTTGATGATTTTAAATACTGAAAGGTTATAAATAAATTTGATTAACGACGTGAAAGAAGAATTCAGAATTGCAAATCGACGATTTTATACCTTACTAAATTTTTTAAAAGTAAATTAATTTCAAAAAACGGGAAGATTACAAGTATACAAATCGCTGATGACACCTTCTATACTCATTTATGCTTCTTACATCTGGACAATTAAATAAATAACAACTTAAGGGCTTATGTATAGCTTACAGCAGTAAAATATTTGGAAATATTCAACATTTTTTTCTCCATTACTGTATCGTGTACAATAATGAAAATTGGTATGTGTAAAACACTGTCCTCCTGCTATATTAAAATATATTTTTACGATTTAAAAAAACTATATATATATTTTTTTTTTCAAAATTCAAAATGATGCCAGTTTACTGTGCAATGATGAAGCGTTTCCCTCATAACTCGTAAACTTATTAACTTTTTCATGTTCTCTCTCCTTTATTTTATTGTTGAAACTCATGTTTACAACTATATTCTTTAATAAATAACGTTTTTTTTTATTTTGTGTTAGAAGGAAATACTGATATTTGATCATTTTTTAAATGAATTTATTTTTTATCAGACAATCTATCAAAGGTAGAGAAGTGATCTTGCACCATTTGTAGATATGGAATGCATAAATACACACATAAAATTTTGTAACAGAATGTTGGATAGTTTTTGAGTTATGTGGGAAAAGCTTCATCACTGCACAGTGGACTAAATTTTGAAAAAAGATGTAAATAATTTTTTTTAATCGTAAAAATATTTTTTCACATGACAGAAGGATAGTGTTTTACATATATTAATTTTCATTATTGTACAAGATACAGTAATAAAGGAAAAAAAAATGTTGAGTATTTCCAAAATTTTACTGCTGTAAGCTGTACCTAGCCCCTTAAGGTCTTTGAGCGTAAACTTTCAGAAAAATATTTAGTTTAATAATTGATCCAGTTAGTTTAGACGAGAATATTAACAGAAGAAGAAGTTTGTAATCTTTACAGAAATTTTTATTTGAACAAATGTTAACTTTTCGTTCTGAAAAAGGAATTTTAAAATATTACATATGTTCGGATCAAATTTCTGTATATTTAAGGGACAAAACTAAAAATCCTTTCAATCAATTATTATCACAATACACTTCTCTCTTAGATTGATTGATCATATTGGAAATTAAATCAATGGCTTTCCCAAAACACCCTATGAAATATTTAATATAAAACAAATTTTATCTCGAAAAGGAAGTAAAAACGAGCAAAATTGTATTACACTTTTTCGTTTGAAATATCTCAAAGAATAACGCCCTGAAATTAATGACATTACTTACGGCTCGCCCTGTATATATATTTAACTAATAACAAATGGTTTGAAAGAACCCGGAGGTTCATTATCGCCCTCATATAAATCCACGATCTGCGCCTATCCTGAGAAAAATTAATTCAGTCCCTAGCATCATATCCCACATCCCCATGTAATTTATAAGACTGCAGCAGAGAAGGAGTCTTGTAATTAAAGGAAATCTGAATCGAAGAATTGCGAATTTAGTTTATCTTTTAAAACTTTAAAATGTCCAATAGTCTAATGTATTGTATTTTGCAATTCATTTTTTTTTAGAGAAGTCTGTATTGTATATTAAAAGTGTTTATTTCAGTCACTGACTTCACAGCATATGTTTAAGGTGTTAAACCTTTGCATTACATGTTTAAAAGAGGTATGAACGTTTTCGTTGGACTACGCCAACATCATCAGATTCGACGTATATTTCAGCAATATCAATAATCTCTGCATAATCTCTACAAATACAAAACATATTTAGTGGCATGCAGGATAAAACATACTAAAAACCAACATGGTTATGATACGCATTGACATTCTTGTATGACTGCCCTTATTGTCAATTAATTAAAATACACGTGTAAGTTGCAAAATATATATGTTTGCAAGTCTTCACACATGGAATAATGAAGTAACATGATGTAAAAGGAATAAAAATAATAAAATATAAAACTAAGGTAATTATGTATTATGAGTGTGAAGAGTTGCAAATTACCGTATTTAATTAGGATATTCATATTTCTGTTTCCTAATAATGCATATATTTCAACCATTCAGAACGTGTGTATCCTGGTGTGTGTCTCGTAATTTGTCTTGAATGTTTTTCAAATTAATATGGTTGTCTTACAAATGCCAATATATTATAAGTTGGGTTGTTTAATGTTCATAGTAATGTATATTTAATTTGACGATGATGCTGTTCATCCAATGGAAATAATTGCAATCAGTAAGTTGATGACCCAATTTTAAACAATTTTAAAAATTTAATTTGTGTACTATGTTAAATGGATAGAAACTTACATGGCAATAGCCTATATGGTCGATATCCAATACTGTAATCGTAATAAACTGTATGATAAGGCGCAAGTCAGGTGTCAGAATTAACTGGAAAAGATCAAATGTTAAAATAAATCACTATTAATAATGTTGATGAAGCAAGTTATTTGACTAGTATCATATGATGTATTGTAGGCTAAGATCTCATTATGTATCGCTGTCCACGGAAGTTTCAAACTTTTCAGAGTGATCTCATTTCCATAAATATTGAATAAAAAAAAAAACGCTCTGGTATAGAAATCCGAGATGATACAGTTAACAGTGACTACGTAGAAGCAAAAGTTCCTCCGTGTACAAGAACAAAGAGTTGAACAATGTCGGAAGAGGTTTGCCGTCCTTGAGACGGGGGCATTTCCAGGCCTCACCTGGGGTCGCACTCTGTCTCTTGGGATGCCATCTGCGTCCCATTGTGTAAAATGGCTTCCAGGGTGAATGTAGTTTAACCATTTTAACGCATATTCCTTGTTGTGATAGTCCTTGTCTTTCGTATGTCATTCCGAAATTTGCATAACAATATTATGATTAGTAGTTGCCTGCAGCAAAAGAAATTCGGAGTATAAGAATCCACAGTTTTCGTTACGCCCTCTTAGTCCGTTGTAAAATTTAAATTAATAGTATTTTATTTGCTGATTATAATCGTTGTAGCAAATTCAGAAGACGATATTCAAATAGCTGTACAAAAACATGAAAATTAACAAATGTTTTGATCATAATGTATTATTTAATAAAAAATAACAAGAGATTAATTGAATCCCTATAATTGAGTGGAGTGTTTATACAATTTTCGTTATTGTTATTGTGAGAATGATTTGGATTATAAGAATGC
Source organism: Periplaneta americana (assembly GCF_040183065.1). Lineage (NCBI taxonomy): Eukaryota > Metazoa > Arthropoda > Insecta > Blattodea > Blattidae > Periplaneta > Periplaneta americana. Next base: position 123,978,296 of record NC_091128.1, read on the forward strand.
TTGAGATTTGAAATGAAGTGTTAATATTTCTTTTTTTTTCTGTCCTTATACTAAACGTACCTAAATTTAACAAGGCAGAGGCTTCTAGTTAATTACTTCATAATTGCTTCCTCTTTCCATTAGGCCTAGTCTTGAGAGAAAAATGCAACAGTAGGAACGATTCACACCTCAGATGAGGCCAATGAATTGTTTGAAATTGTAATTAATAATAATAATAATAATAATAATAATAATAATAATAATAATAATTATTATTATTATTATTATTATTAATTTAGTGTAGGGATGAATTATAAGCAGTAACATGAACTGCAGTCAGGAAGTCAAAGGGAGAATAGGACAGGCAAAGGAGGTTTTTATTGGAAAAGGAGCATCTTCTAAGGACTTTGGAAAAAGAACTAAGGAAGAGACTAGTGAAGTGCTTTGTGTGGAGTGTGGAATTGTATGGTGGCAGAAACATGGACATTACGACGAAGTGAAGAGAAGCGAATAGAAGCATTTGAAATGTGGATATGGGGAAGAATGGAGCGTGTGAAATGGACAGACAGAATAAGAAACGGCGCTGTGTTGGAAAGAGTGAGTGAAGAAAGAACGACGCTGAAACTGATCAGAAAGAGGAAAAGGAATTGGTTAGGTCACTGACTGAGGAGAAACTGCCTCCTGAAGGATGCACTGGAAGGAATGGTGAACGGGAGAAGAGTTCGGGGCAGAAGAAAGTATCAAATGATAGACATTAAGATAAGTGGATCTTATGCGAAGACTAAGAGGAAAGCAGAAAATAGGAAAAATTGAAGAATGCTGGGTTTGCAGTGAAAGACCTGCCCTTGGGCAGAACATGTATGTATTTATGTATGTATGTATGTATGTATGTATGTATGTATGTATGTAGCCTATGTATGTGTATGTATGTATGTATGTGTGTATGTATGTATGTATGTATGTATGTATGTATGTATGTATGTATGTATGTATGTACCGGTATGTTTTAAAATACAAAATAAATGTATGTTGATAAGACTTTCTTATTTCATTTTGTAAATCATTTCGCGACCTCCCTTAGCTCTTTTTAGACGACCCTCGAAGAGGTGGTTACCCTATTTTTGGAACCAGTGCTCTACACTACACAGTAAAGCTCTGAAGATAGATACAGGACTAATGGCCACGTGCTTTACACTGTATGACTGTAACATAGACCTTTATTGCAATGAATGTTTTCGTCTTACAGCTAGCAGAATACGATGTTGTACTGGCACCTGGTGAGATTATTTTTCAACCTAATATGGTAAACGATAGAAATAGAACCAGAGATCTCTATTCCGCTATGTACTGTACATCAAACAAAATGTAACATAGACCTTTGTTCGGCCGCATGCTTCATTCTTATGCGACTGCAAAAACCTCTGATGGTCAGATTAAGAGACATGCAAAAAATATGAGGGCGAGTAAAAGAAATCTGTACACCGGCGTGCATCCGGAACTCAAATTAAAAGAGAAATGTTAGTGTTATTCGTGGACCGCAAATGGTAAGAGAATGTGGAGAACTCTTAATGGGAAATCCTTGTTTGTCTTCAACAAGCACACATATTAGGACCCTGCGTGATCCTTAGTCGGTACACGTCCTTATGTAACGCAAGCCACCACACTGTTCTACCTCGATTTTGTACAAACACTCCAGAGTCTGTCGCCGGGTAGACTCCAGGGGCCACAGCGAACGAAATGAAGTTATGAATTTTTAAGTTGTTCCTCCCCCGCCTGTTCAACAATGAACAGTTGTCGGGAAGCTGGAGAGGGGAACAGAATTTCCTTTTGCAGGAGAGCAAAGCGAAGGTGAAGAGGAGGAGGAGGAAATGGAAAACAAACTTTACTCATTCTCTGTCTCCTTCACCCTCTCTTCGTCTGTCGTTTGAAGCAAGTTTGTCGTCAGCACGGGGGTACATGGCTGAGGCTTGTGTTTGCCTTCTGGTATGAGTATGAAGTCCCATGTGACCTCGGAGTGTTTAAAATTAATAGAGTGGCGAGAGCAGAAAAAAAAGAAACACATCATGGAGGTAAAGAGCGATGTTTCGTAACCAAGACGAAGGATCGCTCCACTTTCGTGTAAGCCTCAATTATACATAAACGAAATAATCTAATATACAGCCAGATTGTAACTGAGATTTACTTCGTTATTGTTTGTTGTTTAGTCAGCTGTCCGAAGACAGGTTGGAACCTCATAAGTGACACCACTAAGGCATCACTCATGAGTCAACTAAGCCAGGAAATAGTGCAGTGAGATGGCCAGTTCCTTTCCCGCTTCGTTGCATAACAATAACTTACGAGGCGCATCCAGAAAGTAAGTTTCCCTATTTAAAAAAAAAAAAGAAAACACACTTTCAGGAAAACATTTATTGGCAACAGGTACAGCAATGTTTCAGCTATTTTTCAACATAGCCACCATCAGAATTGAGACACTTGTATCGTGGGATCAACTTTTGTATCACTCTGTCGTAGAACTCTGCCGCCTGTGAATGGAACCAGCGTGTGACAGACGTCTTCAGCTCTTCGCCGTTGCCAAACGCTCACCGGAGGACAGGAATTCCTTGAGGAGAGAGAGAGAGAGAGAGAGGGAGGGGAGAGAGAGAGGGAGGGGAGAGAGAGAGGGAGGGGAGAGAGAGGGAGAGAGAGTGAGAGAGGGAGAGAGAGAGGGGGAGAGAGGGAGAGGGCGAGGGAGAGAGAGGGAGAGGGAGGGATATGTTCGGTCCATAGACCTGACAGAGCTGCCGATGAATTTCAATTGGCGCAATGCTTTGTGCATTAAAGAACTTTATCACCGACCGAACCTCGCAGGCGGCGGGAGAAGGAATAAGAGCTTCTATTTCGGACCATGCTGCCACGCTACTGGCACCAGGCGGGACCTGTCCGGCTGGCATATGATTGATACGTCATAGATCTGTTACGCATGTGCAATTGACACGGCTAATTACGTTTACTTTCAAGGGGAAAAAATCGGGAAACTTACTTTCTGGATGCGCCTCGTATTATACTAATCAGTAGACATCGGATTTTTAGGCACTAAAAATAGCAGTTTTAGGCGCCTAAAATAAGCTCAAAATTTGTAAAATTAGGCTCTATTTTAATGAAAATAGGCATTTTAGGCACATCAAGGTATCATACTTATTTCTTTCACTGAAATTTTTAGTTATACACTAAAATACGCACAAAAAAGTATGTTTAAACATTAAAAAAGAATACTATATTATATTTATAAACAGAGCTGCACAAATTTAATATATTGAAACTAATGAAATAATGGTTATTGATATCAAGATTACTCATTTTAAGTTATTGAAATTTAGTTCCATGCTCAGACTTTATTATAATTATCTGCACAGTACACCACCAGAATTTTTTCTGAATTCTCCACAGTTAACCTTTGCCTTTTGTCACTAAGAATCATTTTGAAAGCAGAAAAACTTCTTTCAACCGAAACTGATGTGAGAGGCGCAAATTTTAAATTAGGTACAATAGAAACATCAATACTTACTGGAACATTTACACTTTCCCCCGATATCACTCTTGATACTTTTTCCAACAATGAAAATCCTACATTCTTATTTAATACGTTGTCCCACTTATTTTTAACTTTTTTCCCAGTTTCGCCCAAAGCAGAATGTATGTTCACTTGAGCTTCCTTTACTATTGCTATTTGGCTACAAAGAGATTGTTTTTCACGTTCTAATTGTTCAATGCTTGCAGGTATAAAAGAAAAGTTTGATGTTATGTAGGCAATATCGTTTTTCACTCGTGAGTCATTCAGACAATCTTTCACTGCTTTCACACACGCTGCACTACCAGTTTCAGGTAATTAATTTATCAATAACTGTGACCACTTCTTTAAAATACTTAGAATAATACACCACTGACTGAATCCAGGTTCCCCATCGTGTAACAACCGGCTGAGGTGGAAGTGGGATATCTGGAAAGTTCTCTCTGAATATTGAAATCCTGGATGGGGCTTTACAAAAACATTTTTTTGTGTTAGAAATAAACGAATTGACAAGAGGAAATTCATTCCGGATTGTTTCAGAAACCCTGTGAAGGCCATGTGCTAGACAGGTTACATGCGTGAGGTTAGGATAAAATGTTTTAAGAAGTGGAGCTGCAGCAACCATGTATGAGGCAGCATCAGTACAAAACAACAGAACTTTAGAATCGTCTATATTACCTGAGTATAAAGACTGTAGGCCTTTATTTACAAAATAAGCAATGGCTTGGCTATTCACTTTCGAAAGTTCCTTAACACATACGAAGTGTGGAATCGAAGGTCCATCAGGACTAAGTTTTCCTACTACCATATTTGCTATATACCTATTCATAGGATCTGAGGTTTCATCCACAGAGACCCATATGTAAGAATCACCTATATCCTCCCGAATGGAAGCTAAAGTTTCATTGTATATTCTGTCTAAGTAATTTTTTCTTAGGGTCGACTCAGATGGGATATTTTGTTTGCAGTATTTTTGTAAAAACTGTCTTAAAACCGGATTTTCAATTGCATTCCAGGGAATGTTAGCAGCAACAAACGCTCTGGTCAAATCAGCATAGAAATTGCTGCTGAGATTGGATGAAGTAGGCTGTGTTAGTAAAGTTTGTTGCAGTTGATTTTTCTGCTGAGCTTTAGCCTTATGAGCCGCTCCTTGCACATGCTGCTTTAGGTGGCACTTCTTTTCTTGCGAAATCTAAAAATGTAAAGTAAACTGAATTAAAATAAAATCCTAATTGTTGTATTGCCGTATTTCTATCACAAAGTTAGTGGGTTCGAACAATAAACATTTTAATGACCTGCAAATACTTTAACTATCGGAATTTAAAAGGTTAAAGTGTAGTGGTCTTAAAAAGAATTATACCTCAGGATAGCTCAGTCAATGTATAAATATTATAGGCCTACTCATTAAAATTAATAGAATTTATATATTTTAACTATTGTTACATACCTGTTTGCTACAAATCTTGCAGAATATTATTTTTCCATCATAAGTGAATTCCGAATATTCTGTTAGCCATTGCCGGATCAATGTAGATTTTGCACTTATATTTTTCGGCATTATCGCGTTAAACTTCACAGGAAAACGTCCTACCGCTCAAAACTTCTCAACACAAATAAGGTGAGGGAAAGAGCAACTGTTAACGAGTATTTAAATGAACCGTTGTTATTGAGATTCAATTGGACAAAAATACAAAGTTCCACTTATTGTTGCATTTCCTGGTAGTGTTAACACTAGGAGGGCCATTCCTTTAAATATTTTGTAACGCTTTACCCTACTAATTCGCAGTTTTACGACTTTTCATAAATATTTCAAAAACACTTTTTCTCCAAAAATTGTGATTTTATGACACTCTGAAGGGCAGTACAGCTAATCGGTTTCAGACCGAAAACAGTCATTTTTATAGTATAGTATATCTCTGAATCGGTAGCAGCACATGTTGTGATTGTTGCCTGCTTCAAAACTAAGGTTGGTTCTTTGTCGGCATTTATGCCTCCAAACATGTTAAATTCGGTGAAATCTATTGCGAGTGTCGTGAGATTCAAAACATTTTGTTTCCTTTATCATTGGTTTCATGACCGGTGTGAAGCAAACTTTCCACTTTTTAAATGCCTTAAATTTCGCAGTGAATACATGTGTAAATTATAAAAAGTAAGAGTAAAATGCGAAACTTTACAGTGCGTTAGGCATTTTTAGGCGAATATTAACAAATTAGGCTCTAATAACCGTTTTAGGGCATTTTAGGGCACTATAGAACTCTTTGAATACCTTTCAATTCCCATGAAACACAAATATTAATAATTATTTTTACTTTTCTCCTAAAGAAACAAAATAGGCATTTGCCCTAGAATCCGATGTCTGCTAATCAGACTTCAGATGTATACAAACAATATTATTGTTCTTCCTCTGACACATCGTCAAGTATGATGTACTATCTGATGTATGTAGGCTACATATCAGCCAGAACCTCAGTCAAAGGTATACTTCGCTAATATAATGCAAAAATATTGTTATAATGGCAACACTTCCTGATATTTAATCTAACGCCATTTGCAATCAATCTTAGATAGTTGTGATCCACTTGATTTAACAGATGGCACTATGCCCATAAAAATCTGTGGACTTCTCCAGTTTTTCAAATCCGTGCAATGACGCTGTTGTGTTTATGGTAGACAAGATTTTCTCGGGAATCTCTCGTTTTTTACTCTTCCATTTCACCATCACTCTCTACAATTCTCCAATTCAATTTCGAAAAAAATACCAATAGCTCACTAGTGATGTTATCCGAAGAGTTTATGGATATAAAACTACGTTTGTCAGCGAGGCTTGATCAGTCCACATGGTATCTAGTGGCCGTCTGGTATTGTACAGCACACGAATTCACTGTTTGAGTCGATTAAGAAGGCTGCGGTGACACGTCTCGCCGTTCTACACCCAGAATTTACGGAGCTCGCGTGCGACGCCGTTCTCTCTGTGTCGTCTCTTGTACTCCACAGTGGTGGTCTTGGGCTTCTTTGACTCCTGTTGTGCTCGCCTGAACATTTACTAGTATGTTCTCTCAACTTTTGAATTTCGAGGCATTTTGAAAGTTCATAAATTTTCATGATCACTTTTTTCAAGATCAGGGTCCAGTTCACCCCGGATCATTTTTTTCGCGTTCGTTTAGTCGATCTAGTTGCGCTCCATCGGTCGATATCTCTAACGTCCGGATCGATTCAGATATAAGAGTTATGCGTATAAAATGGTCATCAGAACGCAGTTTTCGAGATGTTTTGCCCCATCAATCTCGTCAACCTTGAAAGTACGACGGATCGATTTCGTTCGCATGTTTACGGTAACGGAACACCTTTGTATACACGGTGGTATACTTTTCGTTTCGCTGTGATTATTTATTCAAAAGTTATAGGCAATTCATTTGTGACACATTTTGATCATCGTTATCTAGCGGTTGGCGACCTACCATGTCGAATATAAAGACGTAGTTCTACGTCAAAACAGGGCACACATTTTGTTTGCGCGACGCCGAATCGACGGATCTCAGCCCTGACGACTCGGATCTGTTAAGTACGGCAGACCACCGCCATAGGTATGATATTTACGACTTGCGGCTAGAGAGGAATACATAGCGAGTCAAAGGGGAAGTCTGTTAGTCGGACAGGACAATCAGCACGCAACTCATTCCATTATACATAGATGCTGCTTAAATCTAATTGGGCTGATGTGCTTAGGGATACTCCGTGTCCCGCCAGATAAGCTCCTTTGTAGTTCTATACCTCTATGAATGAATAAACAGGTGGGTAGCAAAGATTCATTGATTGATTTGTTAATCTATCAGTAATAATTGATAGATAAAATAATCAATAAATGATTTTTAGTAGGTTATTTTACGACGCTTTATCAACAGCTTAGGTTATATAGCGTCTGAATGAGATTAAGGTGATAATGCCGGTGAAATGAGTCCGGGGTCCAACACCGAAAGTTACCCAGCATTTGCTCATATTGGGTTGAGGGAAAACCCCGGAAAAAACCTCAACCAGGTAACTTGCCCCGACCGGGAATCGAACTCGGGCCACCTGGTTTCGCGGCTAGACGTGCTAACCGTTACTCCACAGGTGTGGACATCAATCAATAAATTATTATTGATTTGTTAATCTAACTATTGATTGGTCGATTGACTGATTGATTGATTGATTGATTTGATTTATTTATGCATGCGTGAATGCCATATAGAATTATAAATAAATGAATGAAGGTGTGTATGGCTGGATGAATGAATGGATGAGTGAGTGAGTGAGTGAGTGAGTGAGTGAGTGAGTGAGTGAGTGAGTGAGTGAGTGAGTGAACAATAAAACGAATGAATGTATAGTAATGTATAGTATTGTGTTTTATTTTATTGTATTTATTTACATTCTATGGTATTCGTACATCGCTTCACAGCTAGAATATGGAACACGTCAAAAAATCTTAATAGTACTATAAAGTCTTAATGTATATTATTATGTATAATGTATATTATTTGTTTTCAATAAATTTTTATCGTTTTGATAGCTATCAAATCTTGTCGCAGAATATTCTTTTTTAAAATTTCATTATGTATTTTTTTAACATTAATTTACATTTTCTTCTTTGTTCATTTGAATTGATTAGGATGCCGATATTTTAAATCCAAGATTTGGACGGCTATCATTTCGATGATATTCTCTCTAGTCACAGTCTAATTCAAATATAACTTATGCAGAAGAGTTTTACAATATACTAGTACAACACAAAGGTTTAGTATCGATACTTAATACAAGACAAATATTCATGCAGCGTTGTTGAATGTGAATTAAATTCACCTACAGACTAGAAGGCGTGAGAACTTAGGTATATCTTTAATTTAGCCTTAAATAATCTTATGTTTTGGGTTTGATTTTTATATCCATGGGAGACTATTACAAATTTTTACTGCCATATAACGCACTCTTTTTTTATAGTACGATGGACTTTCCGATGGAGTATGAAAGTCATTTTTGACGAGTATTTATGCTATGAACTGTTGAATTAGTTACAAAGTTTTCACGAATGAAAAAATATACTGACAAGCCATGGGAGTGATTTGTAGCTTTTTTAATGGTTCTACACGATTCTCTAGTTTTGACACCTATTATTATTCTAATTACTCTTTTTGTAGCAGGAATATACTGTTACTATCCTTAGCATTTCCCCAAAATATTATTCCAAAACTCATTACCGAGTGGAAGTATGAATGAATGAATGAATGAATGAATGGCTGGATGGATGGATGGATGGATGTATGGATAGATGAATGAATGAATGAATGAATGAATGAATGAATGAATGAATGAACGAAAATATGAATGAATGAATGAAAATCGTTTATGTAAATATTTAATTTAGAATTTTCAATATTATGATTATACGGTTTAACGTGACAAAATCATGCAAGGCTTTCGTAGCACCATCAACACTTTTGTATCATGTTACAATATGTATGAGACGAATAAAAATGAGATTCATAACATATGTATTACATGCATGAGTGAGCTACCTGCATCGCCTGTCTTTGTGATGATAAAGTTCACTACAGTTTGTAGTACAGTACAAGGTCTCAGATCCACATCCTTGGTTATAATATATGACCTACTTATAACAGTTTCCAAACACGAGGGAGTGATGGCCTCAGGATATTGATACACAGAAGCGACGCCGTACAATAGGCAACTTCTCATACACATTAGGGTAACAGGAAGTCTCATTCTTGTTAGTAGGAGTCACGGAAATTTTAGTCTGGTTTCCAAAAGGAAGGATGAACAATCTTGTCATGTAGTCCTTGATGCCGTACTCTTATGCAACGTCCATAGCATCGTATTCACAGCCAAAAATGTGTATTTAAATAAATGAATTAAACGGAGATTCGAGGTTGGAAAATAAACGTCTCAAGAAATAAAATATGAAGCATGAGAAATAATGAAATGTAGAAGCAATATTATAGGCTACGTAATCAGTGATTTAATGAATAAATGAATTATTCAATACATTAATAAATAGACGAAGTAATGATTTGAATTGATGGATGGAAGAATTTGCTGAAAAGTTAACAGTGAACAGCGAATGAATGCATGAATGAATTAATAGTGAAACAATAAAGAATAAGCGTATAGGATAACGGGCAAACGAGTGCTGGAATGAAGGAGTGAATGATTGAATGTATTAACGGAAGACTTTCTTGGTATTTGAGTTGGCAGTTCGTTGATTAACGACGATAGCGGACCCGATTCAAACTTCGGCGATAGTGGAGTAGTAGGCCTACATATTTGTGGTGGACAAAGCCAAAGCTGTAAAGATTTTATGCTGGTTCTCCCGTTCTTCCTAAAAACTTTCAACAATTTCCCTTTAATTACCATCTCCACTTAGAAAGGTAGAGCATTACTTGTGCTTGTGAGGCGCCGCCGAATTGATCGTTCGCTGTGTGGGGTGTTCCTCGTGGTTTGCCCATAGACTGGTATCCTCAATGTTCTTCTTTGCTTGATGGGGACATACGACTCACGTAGATTATTATGAAATGTGGTAGACCATCACCAGAGATATGTTATTAGGTCTTGTTGGCTGGAGAGGAATGCATGGTGTGACGAATGGTGGAGTTCTTTAGCCTTATAGAACAGTAGGTACGTAACTCATTTCGCTACGGGTGCATAGAAAAACCTATTTGAACTGAACTGCTTAGGGGTGTTCCTTGTCACATCCGATAAATTGCAGTACTAATGCCAATGCTGATGGATAAATATATGGTACAGACCGATTATTTAGTCCTGACAGCTCAGCGACGCGAAAGAGGGGAAGTAGTAGGAGTAGTGGGGAGAGTTCCAGAGTAAAGATAAGGGCGAGCCGTCGGTAAAGGAATGCAGTAAAGCTTAACTGTACTGGAAATACAACGCTATACCGCATGCGTGACATCCGATCGCTCTGACTGCAGGCGACAGGCTAACCTGAACATCCCTTGGCGTAACTTAATGGACTCGCCTGACCTAGGCGCACATTGTCAGCGACTGTCAGGACTAAATAATCGTACTGTACAATGGATGAATGCACAGGTAGATAAGTGAATGAGTAATGGATGGTTGGGTCGGTTTGTAGGAGTATATTTGTAAGTTGATTTATTGACTGATTTATTGATCGATCCGATCAATTGATTGGTTGATTGATTGATTGATTGAATGATTGAAAATTAATTTGGTGGATGTATGATGAACGCTGATGACTATGATGTTGAAATTGTGGATAAATTACAGATCGTGCTTCTTGATGATCAATTTAGACTGAATTCCTTTTCTGAACTTCAGTGAAATGCGTGATATTTTCCTTGCACAATAACGCCCTGTTTTAAAACTTTTGGTTACAATGTAATGCATCCTTTCATATGACATTTCAAAAGACGCCAAGTCCTTCAGTAACAATCTTTTACCTTTAGTCAGCAGTCAACGACTTCTGTGCTTCTTTTGTTTTGTGTACCAACTCGAAATCACTGACTCCAAGAAAATTTACAGTAAAGTAACTTTGTATGTCAGATATTTGAGTTTGATTTGCTGACATCTCAACCCCGGTATTCGATTAGAGTACTAGGGTGATCATTTTCTAAATTTAATTAAGAATTGATTGGTAGTTTTGATAGACTTGAGGACTTAATTATAACTGTACATACATAAAAATATTTCCCCCCTTTTCGCCTTGTTAGCGAATGAAAACCGCCAACCCACCCTCCTTATTGGAGTTGGAGCTGCCGAAAGCATACAATTTAAATTTCCGCAGTATGTTCAAGAGATCGTTGTTGCCCTCAAGTAACAGGGAAAGGACAAAAGTTTCCTCACGTTCCTTATAAAAGGACCAAGATTACAGCAGGGTCTCCCCACCCCCATTACGCCGCAACAAAGGCGACTAAACGTAAACCATCTCAAGTGCCTCACAACTAACAACCCGCTGCCATGAAATATACAGCAGCGGTCCACTGATATTGGGCAAACACGCCGAGCCGTATTCAATCGTCCCAGCCTGCTCAATCTTTGATGCACCTCTTCTTCCATCGCTGTGTTTGTGATGCTATATATATTTATTATGCCGAGCGGGTTAGCCTGCGGATAATGTGCCAGCAAAGTATTAGAGACTTGAGATGTCTAATCTCTAAGATCGTGATCAAGACTCAGGCTTTTCACAAATTTATTAAGCATCTTTTTATAGCGTAGAGTCCAATTTTATAAACTGAGTATTCTAACTTATTGCAAATGTTTCGAAATTGTTTTTTTTTATTTCTCTTGATATTTATACAATCAATTAGGCCTACTTATTTTATATATTTAGTCATGTTCTTTAATCACTCATATATTAGGCAGTCAATTTATTGCGTTAGTACATTTTGTGCCCATTTTGATCTGATCTTTCGACTTGTATTTTTTTTTTTTGCTCCCCACTTTTTGCATTTTTGCATTTGTGTTTTTATATTCGTATTTGTAATTTTATTTCTATTTCTTCTGTACTTCTCTCTGCATTTGTTTTTTTTTATATATGCCTCTTTGTATTCTGGTGGTGAGGTAGAGAAGTCCTGATGACCTTAACTTCACCAGATTGAATGAATGCATGAATGAATGAATGAACAAAGAACGAACGAATGAACAAAGAACGAACGAACGAATGAATGAATGAACAAAGAACGAACGGATGAATGAATGAATGAACAAAGAACGAACGAATGAATGAATGAACAAAGAACGAACGAACGAATGAATGAATGAATAAATGAATGAACAAAGAACGAACGAACGAATGAATGAATGAATGAATGAATGAAGGAATGAATGAATGAACAAAGAACGAACGAACGAACGAATGAATGAACGAATGAATGAATGAATGAATTGGTGAATCGTGAAAGAACTACTGTAACTACACTTTTTGTGGTTTTCGGTAAATTTAAAAATAAGTATCGGAGAGTTGGATTTGTAATGTTTACATTTATTTTTTTTTCAGAGAGGTCGAGAATGGATCACTGATGTTAAAAATTAAATGTAAGTACTGTATTACTTTTATATTTTACTGTACTTAGAAAAAACATTAATTCATTGTAGTTAGTTTCTTTCAATAAATTAGCACTTCAGATTACATTATTGTCATTTTTGCAAACTTTAAATTAAATTGCAACCTCTGAAATAATATCTGGGTATAATGCTAAACAGATTAAATATCATTATCATTATTACAATCATTACAGGAATAAATGAATGTATTGTACTTAGTTACTTTCAATTCTATTTAAGTATCATACAATAAATTAGCATATCATATTACTTTATTGTTAGTTTTGCACACATAAAATTACAGCATGTTTTGTAATGCCAAATGTCCTATCACAATCAAAGAACGAATGTCCTCTACCAGGAAAACATCCTGATACCAAAAGCGAAAACTCTTTTCTGTGGTATAAAGCGAAGGTTTATGAAAGTTTTTCTATAAATTTCTAAACTGTTTGAGTCATACCTTTACCAAGAAAGTCTTAACTGATCTTGCTGTTCTTCAGAATTCATTCCAAACAACTATTTTCCTATATAATTCCAAACAAATCTTGAAAATGTATGATTTGAGGCTTTCTCGGCGTTGGTTCGCTAATATGTTTTCGCGGGATATCAGCCGAGTTAAGATTTTGGAATGCTCCAAGCTTTCGACTGCTATCTCTGCAGCCATCTTCAGGGAAGTGATGTCCGAACAGAAAGTCGAAAGGTTATATAGATGTGGCTGTCTCAGGTGAAACGGGATTGGTTGGCGGATCGGCCAATCCGGGGCCGGGAATTGTCATCGCTCGTAAGCTCCGCCCCTCCCGGGATTACTGCGTGAAGTTTGGCGGGCGGCGAGCCCTGTTCCGCCGGTTGGAATCGGTTGCCGTCCTCGGTCCGTGATTTTCATGACCTTGATTGTAAGAGGGCCTGAGTTGGTCTAAGGCCGGTGTCCATGCCTGACTGAGCTGGAGTCCACTGTCTCTGTTAAAGTTGTTTTTCTCCAGCTTGATCTCTATGGCCTCCTTGATTGTACGATCCCAGTAGTGGCTTGATTTGTTAATGACCTTGGTGTGGTCAAACAGTATTTTATGCTCCTTTTCTATGCTGTGTTGCGCCACTGCAGATTTTTCCGGGTAATACAGCCTCAGGTTCCTCTTATGTTCTTTGATTCTGTCTTCTATTGTGCGGCCAGTCTGCCCTATGTATACTTCGCCACACTCGCATGGAATCTTGTAAATCCCTGGAGTCCTTAAGCCCTGACTGTCTTTAACCTGACGTAGATGACTCCGGATTTTGCTCTGTGGTTTATGGATGGTTTTGATATTAACCTTCTGGAGGATTCTGCTTATTTTGTGTGACACGCTCCCGCAGAATGGAATGAAAGCTATCTTTGTCCGTCCTGACTAGTCTACTACATCGCGCCATAGTCATTTCCGATATCAACAACTTGCCTGCAGAAATGGACCATCTTCGTAGAACACTACAGCAAAACAACTACAGCCGGAGAGACATCAGCAAAGCCCTCAAACAAGTTACCACGAGATGTAACACAATAGACTTAGACAGCAAGCAAGAACCGACAAAGATAGCTTTCATTCCATTCTGCGGGAGCGTGTCACACAAAATAAGCAGAATCCTCCAGAAGGTTAATATCAAAACCATCCATAAACCACAGAGCAAAATCCGGAGTCATCTACGTCAGGTTAAAGACAGTCAGGGCTTAAGGACTCCAGGGATTTACAAGATTCCATGCGAGTGTGGCGAAGTATACATAGGGCAAACTGGCCGCACAATAGAAGACAGAATCAAAGAACATAAGAGGAACCTGAGGCTGTATTACCCGGAAAAATCTGCAGTGGCGCAACACAGCATAGAAAAGGAGCATAAAATACTGTTTGACCACACCAAGGTCATTAACAAATCAAGCCACTACTGGGATCGTACAATCAAGGAGGCCATAGAGATCAAGCTGGAGAAAAACAACTTTAACAGAGACAGTGGACTCCAGCTCAGTCAGGCATGGACACCGGCCTTAGACCAACTCAGGCCCTCTTACAATCAAGGTCATGAAGATCACGGACCGAGGACGGCAACCGATTCCAACCGGCGGAACAGGGCTCGCCGCCCGCCAAACTTCACGCAGTAATCCCGGGAGGGGCGGAGCTTACGAGCGATGACAATTCCCGGCCCCGGATTGGCCGATCCGCCAACCAATCCCGTTTCACCTAAGACAGCCACATCTATATAACCTTTCGACTTTCTGTTCGGACATCACTTCCCTGAAGATGGCTGCAGAGATAGCAGTCGAAAGCTTGGAGCATTCCAAAATCTTAACTCGGCTGATATCCCGCGAAAACATATTAGCAAATCTTGAAAAGCTAACAAATTAAACTCTGAAAGAGTACAAAGGTTCACTCCATGCACATATATATTCATTTATTTGTCACATAAATGTGGCCAGTGTAAACTTTTGGAATTGAACGGAACTAATTGCAACAGTTGATTCCTTTCTCCATCAATTCTAAGGAATAGGTTGTAATCTATTCTCCTATACAGTTTTTGTAGGTATTTCCTTTCATTATCAATCGATACGGCTATCTTTAAAATATAATAAACAATGTATAACTCAGCAATGTACATGTAACTCACTTTACCAAAAAATGTCACTTAGTGTCTTTTAATTCTCACCGATTCAAATAAGTAATTACATAAATAAAATAAATATTTGTATATCAAAGTAGTATTGCAATTATGACCACAACCGCTTCTTCTCAAACTCTCTAGGTTCAAAATCAAAGTGGATCAAATATTGATTTTGAGATAAATACTACTATTCTGAATTCAATATTCTAGCGTTATAATGTTCTTTGACACTCTATGCTTATTAAAATTTTAATAGCTTAAAACGTAAAGAAAAGTTATAATATCATAGTTCAATTTTACGAATATAATTAATTACTTTATTAGACTTGAAAAGTTTTTGATCCTTAACATTCATATTTTTTCTTTCGCTTTTTTTCTCTTCTTTTCTTATTCCTCTTCCCCTTTCTTCAGATCTTTCTTCATTTTCCTCTTTTTTATTCCTTTATTTATTGACTTCTTTTTTTCTTTCAAACTTCCTTTCTTTCTTTTCTCAATTCTTTATTTTTTATTTTCTATTCACTTATGTTTTCGTTACATTAGTTTTTTTACTTATTTCTTTCTTCTTAGTTTCATTCATTTCTCTCTTCTCATCTCATCTCTTGCTTCCTATCTCACATAACATATTTTACTCAGTTTTATTCCCTTCATGCCTTCCCTTCATTCTTTTCTTTCATTCTTCTTTCCTGTCTTTCTTTCTTTCTCTCTCTTCCTTTCTTTTGTTCCTCATTTCATTTCTACATTATTTATTTATATTTACTTTATCTCTTACTTCCCTTCTCTCTTTTTAATAACTTCTTCCTTATTTATTTTCTCCATTACTTCGGCCTTTATTCCTTTTATATTTTCTTATTTAATTACGCTCCATGTTTTTTTATGTTTATTTCCTCCTTGGTCACATGTGCACTTATTTCTTTCATTCGTCTTTTCATTTTGATTTCTATTCTTTTCGTTTATTTCTCATTTGGCTGTTGGATCTTAGGTTCGCATGTTGAATCCCTTCCGAAATCTAGTGATTTTAAAGGACGATAAAATAATACTTTTGGCTTCCTTCGCAGAAAACAAAACTTGAGATCCATGACGTGTTACATTTACGGCACTTAACAGAACCCTCCCCGTCGCTGATAAGGGGTTCAGGCAAAATTCAACGGCCACTTCTCGCTCACGTTGAATTTTACGAATAATAACGTCTGCATTTCAAAGCGTTGTTAAATAAAATTACACTACATTCTCTTCGTTCTGTTTCTTTCAGCCTGTTATTTCTCATTTATTTCGCAATTTAATCTTCATTTTTGTTTTCTTCCTCTTTTCCTATATGCTTCTTTTTCCCTGTCTTTCTTTTTCAATTAAATTAAAAGAATTGTCTCACTTGTCGTACTTTTCCTCTATTCTTTCTTCTCTCTTTAATCCTCATCCCTTACCACTTAATTCTTCTTTTATTTTTCCTTCGTTTCCCTTTGATTATACCTTCCTATCTTTTTACACATTTTTTTTGTTATTTTATATTTATTTTTCCTTTATTTTATCCTCTTTTCCTCTTAACCTTTCCCCTCTTCCTTATTTCTCGACTTTCTTTCTCCCTTCTTTTTTATTTTTATATCATTCTTGCTCCTTTATTTCGTCAGTCGTTTTCACATTCTTCCTTACTTCCGTAAACACTCTGTTCTCGGTGTCATAAGTACTAATCCCAGACTCCATATTCAGGCATTGCTAAGGTGTGAGGCTGTACAACTGGACTCCTGCTTTGCGGTAGAAAAATCTGTGTCGTGTTCACGTCACTTCCGTGTTTGTGTCAACTCTGCTCAAGTACTTAATTTCTGTGTTTTCTGTGCTCAGGCATGTAATAGCTATATATACTTTTTTCTCCGCGCAACACTTGAGAGTAGCACGTATTTGTTCAGCGCTGCCCGCAGCTTGTTATGGCCGGTGACGCTGCAGTATCCAGCGCGGCCGGCTGCCATCTAGTGGTCAGGCCCCTCCGAGCGTGTCACTCATCAGTCACTTCGTGTCCTGTTGTTAAAGTCAAATGCTTCAGGCAAACGCAAATAATTATATGGAAATGGCTGTACTGCTTTTAGGTAACCTGTGACATACAAAATCCTCCCATATCCGAGGCGCCGAACGGTGAGATGTTACGTCAGAAGAGATTGTCTTAACTTTCTTCTTTCTTATTCTGTTTTACCTACAATTTTTACCACTTACACAAAACTGCGGGCAGAAGAGGTAGATTCTTTAGATCGTAGCCTACACTAGACATCTCACAAATATGCGGACCTCCCTGGTCATGTGATCGCAGGTCCACCCAGAGACATCACAGGACAATGACAAAACAACGGACAAACAAACACTAACTCTAGTGCCGTGGACGAATAGTAAATTTTTCCGTTGTTAAACAGGAAATCGAACCTCGGACGATTTTGTTCGGAAGCGTACATGCTATCCTCATAGCCATAATATCGATTTTCTTTACATTACTCCATAATAAATGCATGAAGATTAATGTGTATGATTACAATTAACATCATCATCATAAACATCACGGGTTAGGCCGTCCGGCCTGTTCCGTCCCAATAGCAATTGAACTCTAAGACTGGTCACTCCATCGTCGTCTCGGTCTTCCTACATCCCGTCGTCCCATGGGTCTATAGTTGTGCAGTTTTCTTGGAACTCCGTTTGATGACATTCTCGCTACATGTTCGTGCCATCTATTTATATAGGTATGTGTTACATCAATTATATTTGAAATGCCTAATTACTGTCTAATGAATTTTTTTGTTTATGATCTAACAGTGTATATCCTGCCAATGGCCTCAACAATTTCATTTCTGCTGCCTCCATTCTTCTTTCTTGCTGTTCAGTTATATATATTAACATATATATTATAAACTACTTTATAGACAGCCAAAATATAGAACAAGTGCAAACTTGTAAATTGGGTAACTTTCGGCACCGAACATTCGGCTCATTTCGTTGACATTATCATCATCTTCATCCATCTTGCCTATTTCCTCACTCGTATGTCAGTTGCTATAGTGAGGATCATGTAAGAGTAGTTCCTAAAAATCTAATTTGGCCATCTCTTCAGTGTTGCCAACTAATACCGGTATCAGATATCATCAAAGAGGGTAAAATCACAATGCTACGTACTGTAATAATAATAATAATAATAATAATAATAATAATAATAATAATAATAATAATAATAATAATAATAATAATGTGTTAACAATAACAATGTCTTGCTTATTTACCACATCTCATCTTTATGTTGCGAGATGTTTCCTAAATTGTTCAATAATTTATTTACAAACTAGTATATCTTCCTCCTGGATTTATCGGTTATTATGTTGGTAATTAGGATTAGTATGACCTAATATTACAATTAATTTTGTCAGGGAACATGAAATTTATTGCTTTGACTAAACAGTTTACGATTCATGAGACCTAACCTAAAAATGTATTTACTTACTTGTATTTTCATCACTTTGCTTTACTTTAAACCGAAATCATTGCTGCAAACGTAACAGTCAGAAAATGACTGCCAGTTGTAGTATTTGTCAGTACGCGAAATTCGAAACGAAGTTGGTAAAAGAAAATTCAACCTGAGAGCTAGAAAATCACTACAATCCACTAGCATATGTAGTAATAGTGGAAAAATGGTTAGGTTTCACCCTTAGGGTATTGAGTAAGCTGATCCGGACTATAGAAATTGGAACTCGCTTCCGAGTGATGTAAGGGGTTGTTGGACAATAACTTCATTTAGGTCAAAATTACAGTACATGAATTCTTACTTAACAGATTAATTACTGAATAATATTTGTTACTTATAATGAAACTAACATCTGTCCATTCTTATTATTATTATCACTAATTTCTCTAAATAGAATGCATAACCTCTAATGGCAAAATTTCATTACAGTAATATTCTCATTATACAAATATATTTTAGATTTATATTTTTCTCCCTATAAATAGTTCTAGTAAACTTATATTAAATTAATTCTCATCATTTTACTAGCTATTTCAACTTAATTATAATTGATTGAATTAAATTAGCTCATAAATTAAGTTATTATTTTATCTTATAGGTTTATCTAAATATAAATAAACATGTACTAGTCGTTAAAACTTAACTGAAGAACATTGCTAGAGAATCTTTTAAGTGTAGTGTAAATATTCGTAATTTAAATATGTATTGTATTGATTAAGACTGGCCTTATGGCCTTAACTCTGGCAGCGAAAATAAATCACTCTATTCGTATGTCATCTTATTGCACGAGGCTAACAGAATCCGACCTAAAGCTAAGAGATAATAGGGTAGGTTGGCCAGTTACTTTCCCCCTCCATTGCATACATCGCTGACTAGTAACATATTGCACTAATCAGATATCAGATGCATTCACTCATTAAAGCGACTGAAGCACTTTCTTCCTGATAAATTAAAATTAATCCTTGTACAAACACTCGTGATGCCACACTTCGACTACTGCTATATTATATTAAGTACCCTAAATGCAAATTTGAGCAGCAGGCTACAACGTGTGCATAATGCGTGCGTCCGTTATATTCGTAATATTCGTAAGTATGATCATGTTTCCCCTTCTTTCCAAACTCTGTCTTAGCTAAGGCTAAGCGATCGACGAGCCCTGCATTCTCTTGTTCTCTTATTTCAAATTCTGAGCACCGCTACCCCAATCTATTTGGCTTCTCGTTTTCAAAATTTATCCGCATATCATCAGCTAAGTACAAGATCTCATCATAACAATTTACTCATTATACTCAACCACAAGACATCTTTATATTCTTCATCTTATACAGTTTCAGTTGCTAGAAATTGGAACTCGCTACCGAGTGATGTAAGGGGTTGTTGGACAATAACTTCATTTAGGTCAAAATTACATAAATTCTTACTTAACAAATTAATTGCTGATTAATATGTATTACATATAATAAAACTGACATCTGTCCATTCTTATTATTATCATTAATTTCTCTAAATAAATTTACAAAACCTCTAATGCCAATTACATTAATATTCTCATTATATAGAAAAATATTTTAGATTTATATATATATATTGTTTTTTCTCCCTGTAACATAGTTCTAGTAAGCTTATATTAAATTAATTTTCAACATTTTACTAGCTATCTCAAATCTCAAGTTAATTATAATTGATTGAATTAAATTAGCTCATAAATTAAGTTACTACTTTACCTTATAGGTTTATCTAAATTTAAATAAATATGTAGCCTACTAGTTGTTAAAACTTAACTGAAGAATATTACTGGAGAACCTTTTAAGTGTATTGTAAATATTCGTAATTTAAATATGTATTGTATTGATTGAGGCTGGTTGAGTGGAAGAGAAGGCCTTATGGTCTTAACTCTGCCAGCGAAAATAAAACATTATTATTATTATTATTATTATTATTATTATTATTATTATTATTATTACTACAAAAAAATTGTTTTTCCTCGACACATATCGTCAAGTGAGATGTAGGCCTATTGCCTGATAATAAATATACGTACGTATCAGCCAGATCCTCAATCAGAGGTAGATAGGCCTACTATGAGTCAGAGTATCCGGGAATAATGCACATGAAACATAATGATTTAGTAAGAAGTTAATGGGCCATTATTATAAGCCAAGAACACAAAATGGCACTCGACTAAGATTCGTGAGACTATTATTTTTCTGTGTGATTTTTTGTATTCAGTAAGATTATAATAAACTCAAAAATGAGGCAGAAGAGTTAGTATCGTCTGGAAAACGTCACCTAAAAGAAATCAATTTTTAACAGAATTATTTCTACTAGCCCATATTGACAATTTTATGGATCTTCATCTTAACAAGTATGGACTAATTAAAAAAAACGAATTGAAGTCGCCTGTACGAATTTTTCCTCGTTTTTCTATAAACTAAAGTCAATAATGAAAGGGTGTTAAACACGTGTCCAAAAATTGCAGAGAAATTAAATATTATGTAAGCCTACCTAAGAGACACGGCAAGACGGGGCGATAGAAGCAACAACTGTTTCCTTGAATGAAGTCCGGAGGCGTTGTCGGACTGGAAGCGGATGAGGCTTTCCTCTCGGTTTCGCAGCTGACATTACTACACCTGAAGGCAAAGAAGGAATTATTGCGCCGAAAAAGGATAATATTAAAAGCTGTATTCTACAGGATTTCTTCAATCGAAATATTGAAATGTACAAACGTTCAACCGACGTTCTACGGTATGTTGATGGTTCAGCGATTGTCAGCTTTTTTTTTTTCTCTCTAGCGCACTGAGTCGACAGTTCTCAATCCATAAAGAGAGCCAACTAAGGGTAGCTTTTGCCCACATTAGCCCTGAATGTACCACTATTGCGTACACAATATAATTCATACAGTGAGGTTAATTTCTCTCATGACCAGACAGCGGATTTTTTAATGTTAGGTGTAGGCTTATGTCAGTTGTATGGAGGTCATTGAACTCACTGCTACACTCTCTCTGTACGCCAAGCGACAAGACGTCTTGTCGCTCTGTAGGGACGGAAAATCCGCTGTCTTTTCATGACTGTGTAAACTAACATTAAGAGATATTTTTTTAAAAAGTTCAGAAAATCTTTGTTTTCAATTAATCAATCTCCCTAGATCACTGCACATAAACACCTTCTTCTTCTTCTTCTTCTTCTTTATTTGATTAGGAATTCCCCTATTTATAAGGCCTCATTCTGTGAAAGTACAGTAGTGGACTAGCTGTTGTCCCATCTCTTGAGTGGTGGTCCGGGGAGTCTTCTCTCTGATTTATTTTGTTCATAAACAGGGTTCGGTCCTGAGCATAGAAACGCATGAAGTTCAGAACGCACGGCCTATAGTGTTGTGTTGGTCGAGTGGAGTGGGAGATGAAGCGCGCCGTTACTTCGTATCTCAACATGTAAACAGTCCGTCACAGTACGGCACAAAATATATTTCATCCTATACAGATGCAGTATATACAGTACATTCCTAGTGTAGACAATAAATGTCTACCATTAAAGTATTAACGTGAGTTGTAACCTTCAATCAGGTGTCCCTACGCCGAAGCCTGTTACACGTACCGCAGCCAAGCAGCAATACACACAACAGTAATGCACATTACGGACCCACCTGTGCTGTTGCAGTCACCCCATACGGGTCATGACGTCATTTATACTCCGTGTACTCTGAACCTCATACTGGTTACTCTGTGTCCCTAGGCCGAAGCCTGTTTATAAAATTTGACAGAGGATATATGAAAATACCAATGATTGTGTGAAACAGAGTTTCCAGATTTTCAAACTGAAAATGCAGGAGATTTTGGAAATAATTGCCAAAATGGTTCCTTTAAGACATTATCGACATGTTTTACCTTTAGGAGCATTTATTATAAAGTATAATTGTACGCAAAAGTAATTTAATAGCACTGTTAATATTTACCACATGCTTTACATTAATTCAGAAAGTTTTATAATTGAAATTTCTTTTAACGAAACAGGTTGAAAATTAATGAGAATTTCTCATTGTCGATTACACTTAAATATATATAATTAAAATAACTTTCATAGCATCATAGCATTATTTATATATAGTATTTAAATAAATAAATTACGGGAAAAAATATTATGAAAAACGTGAGATGGGAGACTGGCGAAAATCTGGATAAAATACGGGAGAACCCGTAAAATACGGAGACCTGGTAACCCTAGTGTGAAATGCCTGTACTCGAATTAAAGTAATAAGATAGAATATCTGCTTTCTTTAACACTGTAGTGTATTTTATTTGATATTCTTGTATATTATTATACGTAACCCATAAACCCAATATCTCCATGACTAGGCTATAATGTGGAAAACCCCGAGGCACATTAAGCAGAAAATGGAGCGAGGAGGACAACGTGAAAAACCACGAGACATATAGTTCATCTTATACTTCTGTTTCCATGGCAACACGAATGCCATCAGAGTAAACCTTTTATGTAAAAACGTTACAATTTTTTCTTTCTTGTAGCTCGATCATGGACGTTTCGCGTTAAAACAATGATAAAAAATTCCTGTGGTTCAACATCATATTAACCACCGGCGTATATCAGGCGGTTGGCTCGTTTGCCGGCCGTTTCTGGGCTGCTCTTAGGCGTAGGTTCGATTCCCGCTTGGTCTGATTACCTGGTTGAGATTTTTCCGAGGTTTTCCAACTGTAAGGCAAATATCTGGTAATCCCATGGCGAATCATCAACTTCATTTCGCCAAATACCATATTACTATCACAAAGTCTTTATTATTTTATTTTATTTTATTGGGTTATTTTATGACGCTGTATCGACATCTAAGGTTATTTAGCGTCTGAATGAAATGAAGGTGATAATGCCGGTGAAAATGAGTCCGGGGTCCAGCATCGAAAGTTACCCAGCATTTGCTCGGAGTGGGCTGAGGGAAAACCCCGGAAAAAACCTCAACCAGGTAACTTGCCCCAACCGGGATTCGAACCCGGGCCACCTGGTTTCGCGACCAGACGCGCTGACCGTTACTCCACAGGTGTGGGCCACCACAAAGTCCAGCAACACTAAATAATCTGGTAGTTGATTCAGCATCGTTACGTAAGCAACCAAAAATCAACTGAATTAATTTTGTATCACTGCACGTATAATTTTTGTAGCGATTTTATTTTATTTTTCCAAACGGAGGTGACAACCAATCCCTATCCCTTTTAATTATTACTGACTTAATCCGTCGCCTTATAGTTTCGGAAATATTGTGTTTACAGCCTTCTTATCACAATCGTCGCGATTATACACGGGCACATCTCCCTCTAGCTGAAGTTGTCCGTTGCAGCACTGGAAGGAAACCTTATGCGAATCTTTTTTAGCAGCCATTAATCCCAGAAACTGAAGGAAATCGAACCTCTGTTCCTATGGCGTGAAGTCATAAGCTAACAGAGCTATGGCTGGGTTTCTCTGTCTTGTATACGGGTCATCAAATAAATTATTTGCGATAGCGTTACATAGAGTCTCCAGTTTGCACACCTCTTGAGTGGCTTGAGAATTCCCAAAAGAGAGCCTTGATACCGGAACGAGAAAATGACAGGGTGATGTCTAATAACTGGAATTGAGTGAGTGTGCTCCGTGGAGGGTAACGAGAGGAACAATTGGCATGGTTTTGTTAGGTGCACTGACTCGTGATATAAGCATGTGTGTTAAGTATGATAACTATATCAAGGAGAACTTACTGCACGGCTATGACAGACCAAAGTTACATGAATGAATGTCTATGATATTTTTATTTATTACTTAACGACGTTATATCAATTACACGATGTAGTTAGTAATAATTAAATGGTATTTGAGGAGATATTACATGATTCTAGATTAACTTGATATTCGCTTTTCAGTTGGGAAAACTTCTGAAAAATCTCAACCAGTTAATCAGTTCAAATGAGATTAAAACCCACTAAAAATAACGCACAATATAACTCCTTATCTGAAGTTTGATTAGTGTAATATGTATGTTATCAGCGATGTCGAAAGATTTCAGGAATGTTGAAACTGTCTTAAAAATATATAATAGTTTAATGCGAAGTAAATTAGAGTACGCATCTATAGTTTGGAACCCTCACTATCACTCGCACTCGGTCATTCTAGAGAGAGTACAGAATAAAATCCTAAAACTGCTATATATGAAAAAAACATTCATGTTACAACATATTCCAATCTTATGAATCCATGCTGGTTGAATTTAATGTACATCTCTCAGTAGTCGCAGGACAAGAGCACAACAAATGTGTTTGTTCAAAACCATAAATGGTTTAATTGACAACCCTGATCTTCTACAGCTAATTAGTTTCAATATTGGTAAATCAAATTTGAGAAAACGATCTCTCTTTTATTTACAGACAACAAAAACACTATCTCATAAAATGTCTCCACTTTTATTAATGCTTCGAACTTACAATCATCTATCAAATAAACAGGATTTCGAGTTTTTGTTATCGTACAATATGTACACGAAAAAGTTATGTAAAGCATTACTTGAAACACATATTCTGTGTTGGTGAGTTTTTTGAATAAATGAATTGAGCCTATTGGGCCTGCTGTGTAGTGCTGTATATTGAATTTATTAACATGGTGTTGTATTTGCTCTGCAATTTTTGGCTGTGATGTCTGTACTTGGCTCTTTTTTATTTGTTTTTATTTGGTGTTTTTTTATTTATTTCTGTATCTGTGTCTTTTATTTAGGTGGTATCTATTTGTTTTTTTTTCTTCTCTTTTCCATTTTTAATTTGTAATTACACTTGTATCTGTTTTACCTCTTTTTTCGTGTTATATGCAATTCTATGTTTTTTATCTGTACTGTCTATTGTAATTGGGGCTTTGCCCTGTTATGGACATAAATAGATAGATAAATAAATAAATATGTATGCAATGGAGGGAGAAAGGAACTGGTCATCCTACTACTCCTGGCCTAGTTGCTTCATGAGTGATGCCTTGTTGGTGTCACTTGTGGGGTTCAGACCTGTCTTCGAACAGGTGACTAAACAACGACAAACAATAACTCTTTCGTTACTGGAACCAACTTTAGTTCCAGGTTTCACTGCAGCATTCTTTACAAGCGATGTTCATGGAATGTGACGTTAGCTTACACCCGCCAACTTAATTATTAATTCACCTACATAAAGTCCTTAGCGCCGAATCTGTGACCACAGTGCTAGTGCGCTGGTCTTCCATTCAGGCGTCCCTTGAGGTACGATTTACATCCACTAACCTCTAGATTACAGCGGTGGCCAATTGGACATTGAATTATCTCGTAATGCAAAATGTAGTACAATATATTTTGTATTAGACATATATACTGTTTTGTATTAGACTATATACTTCTTAATTTAAATTCAGGAATCCGCCCCTGAACACGAGTTCTACTCATCCAGGAGTAAGCTAAAATGTTATATCTTTGTATCATATTTTATGTTACAATTATTAGCAAATAAATACGTAAGTAAACATAAACATATTATCTTTCCATCTAAGTCTTGGCCTCCTCAAAGGTGTTTTTCCCTCGGGCTTCCAACTAACACTCTATATGCATTTCTAGATTCGCCATAAGTACTACATGCCCTGCCCGTCTCCAACGTCTGGATTTAATATTCTTAATTATGTCTGGTGAGGAATACAATGCGTGCAGTTCTGCGTTGTGCAACTTTCTCTATTCTCCTGTAACTTCATCCCTCTTAGCCCCAAATATTTTCCTAACTTCTCGAACACCTTTAACCTCTGTTCCTCTCTCAAAGTCAAAGTCCAAATTTCACAACCATAAAGAACGACCAGTAATATAAGTGTTTTATAAATTCTAACGTTCGAGTCCTCATGGGGCAAGAAATTTTCTCATGAAATTTCAGCCAGTGTATGGGACCGGTGCCCACCCAGCATCGTGATGGACTTGGGGAGCTACGATAAGTAGCGAAATCCGGATGCGAAAGCCAGATATAACGGCTGGGAGGATACCTATATTCTGGTTGGATGGTCGTCCACCTCTGCTTCGGCATGTGGACCTGAGGCCAGCAGCCGGCTGGTCGGTCTAGGTCCTTCACGGGCTGTAGCGCCACGGATAATAATAATAATAATAATAATAATAATAATATTATTATTATTATTATTATTAT
The DNA here is from genome assembly GCF_040183065.1 of Periplaneta americana. Classification (NCBI taxonomy): domain Eukaryota; kingdom Metazoa; phylum Arthropoda; class Insecta; order Blattodea; family Blattidae; genus Periplaneta; species Periplaneta americana. The sequence continues at coordinate 124,005,156 of NC_091128.1, forward strand.
TATTATTATTATTATTATTATTATTATTATTATTATTATTATTATAACTTTCAGGTTTTTTGAGAGCACAGGTTTTTGGATGACAAAAGCTTCTCAACCGAATAATAACATGTATTTCCCATATTTATTCTGCGTTTAATTTCCTTCCGAGTGTCATTTATATTTGATACTGTTGCTCCAAGATATTTGAACTTTTCCACCTTTTCAAAGGATAAATTTCCAATTTTTATATTTGTATGCATCTTCAATAAATTTATAAATCTAGTCAAATAGGTTTCATTTGATCAAGTCTTGTAATTCATTAAGATACATAAGTTCAAGCAAAAATATATCTGGTATTCTAGATTGAAAGATGTATTCACTGGAACTTAATCAGGCAAAATAAACTTTACCTATAAATTCTAGACGCAAAATGGTCGGACTGCTGCTGTTGCTGCGACTGATATTGATGATGATGATGATGATGATGATGATGATGATGATGATGATGATGACGATGATGATGATAACATTGATAACCGAGAATTGATCGAATAGTGACAGAGTTAATAGAAATGTTAAGAAAACACACTTTCACTGCACTTATTTATAAATATAGTTATGAATCGTAGGAATGTGAGTACTGGTTTTAGATCAGCTCTCCGTCTATCTTTCCCAATTGCCATAGCTGTAGGTTCTCTATAAAATCCTCTGATGTTAAATTTAGATTATTAATTGCATTATTTTCTGCTTTGAGAATTACGTCTCTTCAAGGTCGCATTACAACACCAAATCTGCGGTTCTTAGAAACTACTTTAGAGTAGAGAAAAAAGAAATTACATTAATCTTAGCATGAAATTATTTTGTGAAGCAGTTTATAATTATATACTGTCCAAAAATACTTAACGGTGTTTAGGAGAAAGTTTTCGTGACCAAATGCCAACCGTCAGTTCTGTTATTTTCTTGGAATAACTAAGAAAATTCTTCTTGCAATCTCACGGAAGTCCATCGAGTACTTCTTACATCTACCCCATTACGATGCAACAAAATATAATACGCAGTGCTGCAGGGCAAATTTATTTAATTTATTTCTTTTTTCTTGACCTTTCCTTAATATTGCCGACAAACTAGTCGTAGGTAAGTCAATTCATAGTTTCTCAACTAATTTCTGCATAATTCACTAATACTTACATCACTGGTGCAGAAACTAAAAGAAAACTAGTTTATCTTATCGTACTTTCATGATAACACAATATTAATCCAGAAATGAAATAACTTATGTGCCATGTAATATACTACGGTTTCATCTTAATAAATATCTTTTAATTCAGGACAGAATGCCAAGTAGCTCAGCTGATAGACTATCTGCCTACGGACTAGAAGGTAGCTGGTTCAATGCCAGTTTCTGGCGGGACGTTTCCCATTGCCAACATTTTCAGAATGTAAAATTGGAAAAGAGGGGAATCACCAATAATTAGGATAATGAAGGAAGCAGGAGTTCTGCGCCGTAGCGTCGTGGCCTAAGGCGTCATGTCTTGTCCTAGCGTTACAGAATGAATGCTAAAGTCCAGTTGGTTTATGTTGGTACAGAATTTACAGAAAGAGAAGGAAATACTCACCCTCCCACTTGCACGCATCGTTGCCGGAACAACTCGGTATATATGTAGGATTGTTGGGGGAGAGGGGAATCCCTGGTATGTGGCCACTTGATGAACCAGTGGCGAAGCCGTCCCTGCCATCTGATTGTAAAGCTTAACTCTTTTCCCAACACCGGTTAGAAAACTGATGAAGCATTTGAAACCATATATATATATAGGGGAGAGTCGGGTAGTATCGGACAGTGCGTTTCTTTCATCTACCACCATATGGTAGTACCTGAATGACATGGTTACGTTTCTCTATGCGACATCACAGAAAGGTAACCATGTCAATGAGGTGCTATCATCGTGTGGTAGATGAAAGAAACTCACTGTCCGATATTACCCGATGTCCGATACTTCCGACTGTCCTCTATATATTTTATGCATTTCCGGATTTATGATACTTAGAACATATTTCTGCTGAAAAACCAAAACAACGTTTTTTTAAGGGGACAAATGAATTAAAATGAAATTATAATAGCAGGCAGAGTAATTATCTCATGCCTCCATGTTAATTATTGTACCAGTGAAATTTATTTGAACCAGGTACCCAGCTTTGAAGCCGTTAGCCCTGCGAACTCACAGTATATTTAATTCCCCTGTTAAAAGGTTTAGGTTTTGCTAATATATTGACAATAAATTAAAATAACTGACATTGTGAACCCACTACTGTTAACCACCACCAACTGATTGAGGCGACGTGATAACAGCGTTTATTAGTTCTTCCGGAAAATACTAACCCTTAATGAGGACACCGTGATTAATTTGGGAAGCTAAATCCGGTTTTGCTAACCAGCTATAACAGCTATCCACACGTTACCTCTGTATTGGTTAGATGATCGTTCACTTCTGCTGAGGCATATAGATATGAGGTCAGCAGTCAACTGGGTGGTTTTGGCACTTTCTGGACTTTCACTCCCAGAATTATTATTATTATTATTATTATTATTATTATTATTATTATTATTATTATTATTATTATTATTACTACTACTACTACTACTACTACTACTACTACTACTACTACTACTACTACTACTACTACTACTGTTAGGTAGTGAAGTGCTTTGTGTGAAATGTGGCATTGTATGGAACATAAACATGGACATTACGACGAAGTGAAGAGAAACGATTAGAAACATTTGAAATGTGGATATAGAGGAGAATGAAGCATGTGACATGGATCGTAGGTATAAGGAGACTAAGAGGAGGGCAGAAAAAGAAATTATTGGAGAATGTTGGGCTTCCTATGTCTTAAAGATAGAAAATATGAATGAATGAATGAATGAGTTATTATTATTATTATTATTATTATTATTATTATTCGTAGTTTTCTACCAAAGAGAAGATCTTTTACTGCAAACCCAGCATTCTCACATCCTTCCTATTTTCTGCCTTCCTCTTTGTCTCCGCATATGATCCATATATCTTATCATCTGTTATCTTCTTCTGCCCCGAACTCTTCTCCCTTTCACCATTCCTTCCAGTGCATCCTTCAGCAGACAGTTTACTCTTAGTCAGTGATCCAAATAATTCCTTTTTCTCTTCCTGATCAGTTTCAACATTATTCGTTCTTCATCGACTCTTTCTAGCACAGCTCCTTTTCTTATTCTGTCTGTCTATTTCACACTCTCCATTCTTCTCAAGTGCTTCTAGTCGTTTCTCTTCACTTCATCGTAATGTCCATGTTTCTGCCCCATATAGTACCACACTACACACAAAGCACTTCACTAGTCTCTTCCTTAGTTCTTTTCCCAGAGGTCCTTAGAAGATGCTCCTTTTTCTATTAAAAGCTTGCTTTGGCATTGTTATCCTCCTTTTGACTTATTGACAGCAGCTCATGTTACTGCTTATAGTACATCCCAGTATTTGAAACTGTCCACATGCACTGCCTCGTCTCGAATTCGCACGTTTACCGTCTTTATTTTTCTTCCGATAACCCTGGTCTTCGTCTTGTTTGCATTTATCTTCATTCCATACTGCTCACAGTTGCCATTTAGCTCCAGCAATATATCCCTTAGTATCGTCTCCTCTTCTGCTAAAAACGCCATATCAGGAGCACGTCTTATGCACTTCATTCTTCTTCTTCTTACTACAAACCCCCCCCCCCATATCCTGAAAACAGTTCTTCACTAAATTCTCCAAGTAAATGTTCAATAGGGTAGGTGATAAAGGGCATACTTGTCGTACTGGTCTCCCTATTTCACTTCCTTCAGACATTTCTTCTCCTACCCTGACTTTGACTCGTTTCTCGTTTCACATGAAGGTTACAAAACAATCTTCTCTCTTTCCAAGCTACACCAATTTTCTTCAGTATCCACATCATTTTATTATTATTATTATTATTATTATTATTATTATTATTATTATTATTATTATTATTATTATTATTATTATTATTATTGGCGGCCGGGTAGCTCAGTTGGTAGAGCAGCTGAATACGGACTGGAAGGTCCAGGGTTCGATCCCAGGTGGTGACAGGATTTTTTCTCGTTGCCAAACTTTCAGAACGGCCCCGAGGTTCACTCAGCCTCCTATAAAATTGAGTACCGGGTCTTTCCCGGGGGTAAAAGACGGTCAGAGCGTGGTGCCGACCACACCACCTCATTCTAGTGCCGAGGTCATGGAAAGCATGGCGCTCTACCTCCATGCCCCCCAAGTGCCTTCATGGCATGTTACGGTGATATCTTTAGCTTTTTACCTTTTATTATTATTATTATTATTATTATTATTATTATTATTATTGGTGGTGGTGGTGGTGGTAGTAGTACGTACGTATGTATGTATGTATGTATGTATGTATGTATGTATGTATGTATGTATGTTTGTATGTATGTATGCATGTATGTATGTATGTATGTATTTATTCACACTGCAAATGGGTATATACCCGGTGGCAGTGGTAACAATTACATTCAATAATGACAATTAATAATAAACACAACTAATAAAAAGTAATAATTAATAATAATAGTAATAATAATAAAATAATAATAACAATAATAACAAGGAGCATCCTAAATTAAATGAAGTATGGTCACTTAAAATAACATTTAAAGTTAATCTAATTTGTATCTTAACCCTAAGTTCGAACTAAGACCCACGAGTGTGACAGGTTCATACCTGCACAAGTACCTTTCGGCACTACACTTATTTCGCTGTCAACTCACTCACTGCACTGATTCTACCTGATTTCACTAACACTTCGAACCATTTCATTGTTCAAATACTTTACACAACCACGTCACTGACACCAACACACTTCACTTACAAAATAGACTTCACTGACACTACACACTTCACTGACACAACACACTTCCTCACTGATAGAACACTTCAAATAACAAGATTTCAATTACACCCTTTAAGTAGTGTGTTTAATATACTACCGTCTATTAGTAAAGTCCTTAAGCCTATTTTTAAATACATTTTTGGTTATTGGTAAAGCCTTTAGTAAGTCTGCAGGTAAAGTATTCCAGTCCCTGATAGTACGATTGAGAAAAGAAAACTTTCCAGTGTCCGTCCTCTGTCTTCTTTCCCTCGATTTATATGAGTGGTCGTTCCTTGAACAGTAGTAGTAGTAGTAGTAGTAGCAGTAGTAGTAAAAGTAGTAGTAGTAGTAGTAGTAGTAGTAAAAGTAGTAGTAGTAGTTGTTGTAGTAAAAGTAGTAGTAGTAGTAGTAGTAGTAGCAGTGGTAGTAGTAGGCCTAGTAGAAGAAGAAGAAGAAAAAGAAGAAGAAGAAGAGGACAATGAATTAGGAAAAGGAAAAATGGAGCAGAAAGTAAACGAAGGACAAGAATTGGAAGATCAAAATAAATTAAAACGAGAAGAAGGAATGAATAAAGAATGAGATGTGGAGAAAAAGAGGGACAGGCGAAAGATAAACGGAAGACGAAAAGATCGAAGAAAGTGGAGGTTTAAGAATCAAGGAGGGAAGTATAAAGAAAATATGTGGGGAAGAAGGAGAATGAGATGGCAAACGAAAAGTAGAGGAAATGTAGAAAGGAAAATCGTACATACGAGGTTTCTTATAAACAATAAAAAAAGAATAAGAGGATGGGAAAATCGAGCAGAATGAAAAGGGATGAAAGGTATGACATTGGATGTTGCGAAGCAGTGACATGGGCCGAACTGCAGATGATATCGTTTTCCCATAGGTGGATGCGAACCCCAGCTGGGCGGCAGAGTGGTTCGGCCTGCAGGTTAATTACTGCGTCTATGATTGGCGTGGGGCCGAGCTGTTGACAGCCGTAGAGCGCGAGGTGATGGACGATGGAGTGATGACGTTGCCAGGTGACGACGGGAAGGAACGGGACCGACCCGGGCACCGCGACGAATCGGGAAATTGATGCAAGCGATCCCCTCCGCCAACAAGACCAAGACGAATAAGTGCACAGCCGCGTTCATTTCACGGTGCCTGCCAGGCCGCCGTGCCGTGCTCTTATTGCTTCGATTTCTGGGAATCGATACAGTTTATCATATTGAAATCAGGAGAGGCAACACTTGTGAATAGCACTTATCTGCAGAGGCATCAGTGAGAGTCAGGGTCTCGGCGTGCAGATTTGCGCGTATAGGTTGCTATTCTTCCATTTAGACTTTTACTTTTATTCGTCTATATCTTCTATTTGTTTAATTTTAATTAATTCATAAATTATTTACTTCATTATTTCTTGTTAAATTACAATATTTAGAACCTACTCGCCATCACAGAAATCTTTCCATCTTGTCAATAGTTTTCTTACATCTGTTTCTCATTTGGATTTATAATTCAGAGAGTTTTTTTAAATGTGCATTTTTGAAGTATTTATTTATTGATTTACCTGTTTGCCTTATAATTTACTGCCTTGTAAGTACGAGTGTAATAGTACATTATGCAACGAGCCTATAATGATAGTAATTAAGAAGCGAATATGGATGTTTATGAAACGAGCGCAAGCGAGTTTCATAATTTTCATACGAGCTTCTTAATTACCATTATAGGCGAGTTTCATACGACTTTTTATGCTCGACCATATTTCTAACTTGAAATTATTCAGATGTATACATTTTATTTGTATCTGACAAGATCGGAAGTGACCTTGTTCTAGGTCGTGAATTGTGAGATGTGCGCAGACGCGAAAGTATTGATTTTTTCCGAGGAACAATAATGTCATTGACCTTGATGTAATCCCGTTAAACTTGATATAACCTTGATTATTGAATTCGACATTGAAAAACGAGATGACAAATTGAATTTATTTGAATATTATTTACAATTAACGCTAATATAGTAACAGAACATAACCTTCTGCGACAGTATTGGATTTCCAGCCTCCGTGACTTTTCGCTAATTCTCTTTCGATTGCATATCCGAGAATAATCGATACTTGCGGTTTTATAACGGTACAAAGCTGACTTGTCATTGGCTGAACACCTGTAAGCTGAGTTGTCATTGGCTGAACACCTGTACTTTAATGAGTAGGTGTACTTTAATGACATGCATTAAAGGACTGCTACCAGATGTATAATTACTACATTTCGGCATGGTCGAGCATAAAATTATATAATTTATTACTTTATCTATTTGTTTACGGTACAAATGTATTTTGTCAGTTATCTCGGTGTTATTTTCTGATTTGTTTAACTATTTCTTATCTATTTATTTATTAGATGATTTCTTATTTACTTTGTTATAATTTACTGATTTGTTAAATTATTTGTATAATAAATTATAATATTTGCTTATTAGTACATTTTCTTATTTACCTTGTTACTTACTTACTTACTTACTTACTTACTTACTTACTTACTTACTTACTTACTTACTGGCTTTTAAGGAACATGGAGGTTCATTGCCGCCCTCACATAAGCCCACCATTGGTCCCTATCCTGAGCAAGATTAATCCAGTCTCTACCATCATATCCTATCTCCCTCAAATCCATTTTAATATTATCTTCCCATCTACGTCTCGGCCTCCCCAAAAGTCTTTTTCCCTCCGGCCTCCTAACTAACACTCTATATGCATTTCTGGATTCGCCCATACGTGCTACATGCCCTGCCCATCTCAAACGTCTGGATTTAATGTTCCTAATTATGTCAGGTGAAGAATACAATGCGTGCAGCTCTGCGTTATGTAACTTTCTCCATTCTCCTAATTCATTAATTAGTTAAATTATTAGTTCATCTACCTAAATGCTAATCGCTTAATTTTGTTATTTACAATGTTATAAGTCAATGATTAGTTAAATTATTGGTTCATCTATTGGCCTATTAGTTGATTTAATTATTTATCTTGTTATAATTCACTGATTTGTTACATTATCTGTTCATCTATTTGCCAACTAGTTCATTTAATTATTTATTTTGTTAAAATTCAATGATTTGTTACATTATCGTTTCATATATTTGCCTACTTACTTACTTACTTACAAATGGCTTTTAGAGAACCGGAAGATTCATTGCCGCCCTCATATAAGCCCGCCATCGGTCCCTATCCTGAGCAAGATTAATCCAGTCACTACCATCATATCACACTTCCCTCAAATCCATTTTAATATTACCTTCCCATCTACTTCTCGGCCTCCCCAAAGGTCTTCTTCCCTCCGGCCTCCCAACTAACACTCTATATCCATTTCTGGATTCGCCCATACGTGCTACATGCCCTACCCATCTCAAACATCTGGATTTAATCTCAATTATATCAAGTGAAGAATACAATGCGTGCAGTTCTACGTTATGTAACTTTCTCCATTCTCCTGTACCTTCATCCCTCTTAGTCCCAAATATTTTCCCAAGCACCTTATTCTCAAACACCCTTAGCCTCTCTTCCCCTCTCAAAGTGAGAATCCAAGCCAAGTATATTTATGTATATCCTTATGTGGGAATGTTGTGCTTTTGACAATTACATTTTTTTGATGTGGAAAAGTTGACTAATCTAACTCTGTTATCATTACTAGTTACGTGTAGGCTCTCTTTTCCACTAGTGTATTTAAAAATATTCTCCCGTCCTACTTTAGCATTGAAATCTCCCAATAACAACAATATCAACAGCAAAATTGTTATCATAATTTTTCTCATCACAACCAACACAAATTTTAATATAATAATAATAATAATAATAATAATAATAATAATAATAATAATTATTATTATTATTATTATTATTATTATTATTATTATTATAACAATTATAATAGTAATAATAATAATAATAATAATAATGGTAATAATAATAATCATCATCATCAGGATCATGCTATCCGTTCACTTGTTTAGTTGCATCTGTAAGATTGAATCGTAATATTAATTACTGAAGTTTTTATCGACATTATATACTAATAAAAATAATAATAATAATAATAACCCGTGGTGCAATAACCCATAAAGGCAGACCAGGCGAATGTTGGCATCACATATGGGCCTACATCCATCACAAGAGGTGAACGATCATCCAAACAGTACGAAGGTAAAGTATCGTCAGCACGACGATCTCCCCAGCTGTTACAGCCAGTTTACGAAATTTAATTTCGCTACTCGCTGTATCTCCCAAACTTCATCACAATTATAGGTGGGCATCGGCCCCATACCTGGCCGAAATTTCAAGAGAAATTTTCTTCACCTATGAAAACTCGAGCCAACATTCATTCCGCGCCGCGAATCCAAGGGATGACGCGATATATAACGTGACTACGGTGGGGGCAGTATTAGTGCATTAGTGCACTTCTAATGAAGTGCACTGGTAGCAATCTAAAACATGGGGGCATGAGATAGTTACTCTGCCTGCCATTAAAAAATTCACTTCACTAAATCCCCCCCCCCAAAAAGGCAGTATTATATACTGCTAAAAATTTTGTGACCCAGTTTGAAAATCAGAAAAGTGTAAGAAATGAAGAAATAACGATATTTAGAAAGACAATGAAGGCAGTGAATAAGAAAGGATAGAGGTAAAAAATAGGAGGAAAAGAGAGAATAAAGTGAAGAGAGTTAAGTAGAAGAAAATATAAAAGAAATATAGCAGTACCTTAAATTTTTGAGCAGTGTAAATTACTGGGGAAGGCATCATTCAGTCGTAGTACCATGAGCAGACGGACTTATCTGCTACAGTTATGATGGTTCGCTTTCCCATATTACGAACAGCAATAAATTTTGTCCAGCCAAGCAAGTAAAAAAATACTGCCATTAATACCGAATGTTCTTTTATTTAATTTTTACACAGCTTGTAGTTCTATGACGTAGTTAATGTTGTTTAAACGGAGTGGATTTGTATACAGTCTGCAGCAATGTAAACATCGTGATTTGCATTGTTTGAGCAGGGGGAGTGGCGCGTGCATTTCGTCACTGCTGAAGAGGAAGCCTCGGAGGAGTTGTTCAGTTCTTGCCTGAACATATTAAAAAGTGAAAACTGCTCTAGAATTATCTATACAATGTGTAACCCTTCTAATAGAGATGATAACAAAATAATATGCATCAGATTTGCACCCTGAATACCCTATATCAAGTCACGTCAAATCCGTGATCCATTTTGCTTGAATAATACAATATTCGGTTAGAGGTTACTCTCATCACTCGTGTTTGGTATATAAATAAGATTATTATTTTTTTTAGTAATGGCGAGTACTTGACTGTCATTCACCCGGTATATAAATAAATAATGGCACATATTTCTCCTCCTACTTTTTCTTTTTCTTCTTCTTCTTCTTCTTCTTCTTCTTCTTCTTCTTCTTCATGGAGTGGGTTTCAACTCTTTCCGGCTCCAATTGCTCATACCATTTTTCTTAGATCTTTCTGGATTCCTTTCCCCTTAGAGGTTATGTGTCCATACTGCTTCCATGCTATGAGAAAATTCTTGCTCCTCTAGTGAAATGTCTGTAGTACAAAGTGATAGTGAACTGGAATTATTTTGTGAAGTTCCAATAATAATTTCTTTCAAATTAAACACTTAGGTCTCTGTACTCTGTATATATAAATGTATTTATTTATTTATTTATTTGTTTATTTATTTATTTATTTAATCTGGTGAAGTTAGGACCATCAGTCTTCTCTGTTATACAACCAGAAATACAAGTACAAAAAACAAATATAGTGCAAATAAATATAAAAGCACATATACAAAAAGCGGAAAAAATAGAAGCACGAAGATCTTCTTCTTCTTCTTTACTTCATGGTATGGGCAATTGCCCGTTCCGGCTTCAAAGTTCGCTCCATCTTTTCATCGGTCGTCCCTGATCTCTTCGTCCTTTTGGTTTATGATTTATTGCTTTCTTAGGAAGTCTGTAGTCGTCCATTCTCTCTACATGTAATTTCCAATCTTGTCTGTAGGGTCTAATTGTCTATTTTATCAATAAGTGGGTACTCTCCTTATTCCTGCCTAATATCTTCATTTCTAATTCTATCTAATCTCGTGCATCCTTTTACTTTCCGCAAGAATCTCATCTCTGCCGCTTGTATTTTACTAACTTCAGGTTTTGTTGTAACCCAACTTTCACTTCCATATAAAAGAGTAGGTACTGCCATTACATTGTGGAATTTAATTTTTGTTTCCTTTCTGCTTTTATTCTTCAAAGTTCTATTAATTGTGCCACATAGTGTCTGGAATTATTGTAATTATATTTTTATATCATTATCCTTTTTATAACTTACATCACATCCCAGGTACTTAAAATTTGTTACTTGTTCTACTGCTTTATTATCTAAGCACGAAGATAAAATCACAAAACATGAAATATATACAAGGTGTTCCAGAAATAAATACACCAAAAAAGGTAAAAGGTGTCCCCGTAACATGCCATGAAGGCACTTGCGGGGCATGGAGGTAGAGCCCCATGCTTTCCATGACCTCGGCACTAGAATGAGGTGGTGTGGTCGGCACCACGCTCTGACCGCCTTTTACCCCCGGGAAAGACCCAGTACTCAATTTTATAGAAGGCTGAGTGAACCTTGGGGCCGTTCTGAAAGTTTGGCAACGAGAAAAAAACCTGTTACCACCTGGGATCGAACCCCGGACCTTCCAGTCCGTAGCCAGCTGCTCTACCAACTGAGCTACCCGGCCGCCATAAAAGAAGAAAAAATGTTCACATAAACATATGTCCGAAAATCCTTAGTTTTTAGTTATTAATGAAAGAACATAATGAAACATCTGTTAGATATTGTCAGCTTGATAGCAAGTGTTGCAAATTTAATCAATTCAGAAACACGTAACAAATGTTCACATGATAATGACTGTAGTAAACAAGTCTCCTTGGCAACACATAACCATCTAGGATATAATGGATGCATCAGCAGACTTGTATCGATAACATCATTCGACTATCTAACAAAATGAATCATTATCGGTTACAAACTTAAGTTAAGTTGTTGGGTTGTACCTCGAAACGCGTTGAACGTAAACTTTCATTGTTATGAGTTTCTGAATTGCAACACTTGCTACCAAGCTGAGAATATCTAATAGATGTTTCATTATGTTCTTTCATTAATAACTAAAAAACTAAGGATTTTCTGACATATGTTTATATGAACATTTTTCTTGTTTTGTTGTGAGGAACATGCCCCCAAGGTTTGTTAAAGTATTTCTGAAACACCCTGTATAAATATGTATTTTTCATTTTTGTCATTTACATATATTGTGTGCGTGTGCGTGTGTAAAATATTTGCCTAATATCGGGTGAACCGTAACTAATTTAATTAATTTTAGTAGATAATTTTTTTAGTTAAGAGCAACAATTAAAGTCAAGTACCATTTTCCTGTGCTTTGGATTGTTTACCAGAAACGTGTAACTTTAAACACGTGAATTGTGTCATCGTGTAATGTTGTAATGAGTACCCGAGTGCACAGTAGTCTGTTGTTTTCTGCTGAACAACCCCTTCACCGGACGTATTTTGGATTTGAGTATGGGAGTGGGAGGACATTACCATGATCAGATCATTTTTAACGTCGTAAGAAAAAAAATACAGAGTGTGTACTTTTTAATTTTTCTGTTTTAAACGTGGAAATGGAAGCTGCAAGCAGCATTTTGCTTCAACCAATCAGAAATAGTTGCCTCCCACTTCAATTTTTAAAGTAGTTCATTAGTAAACTTACATAAGAGAAAGTAAATTTCCAAAGCTGGTTTTAAACGCAATTGTTTATGTTTACATTTATTGTTCTCTCCTCCATCTCTCCAGCAAACATACATGCGAGCTGTGCAGTTCATATCTGTTTGCTCCAAACGGTAAGCTTCTATAGCGTTTTCTCTGTTCCGTAAAATTTAAAATTTGCTCTGAGGAACGAAAATTAAATATGTTAGGATTAACTTTATTCGAATTTAAGGAGAAAAACTAAGATTTGTTCAATCCCTCTACTATCAGAATATATTGCTCTCTTAAATTGGCTGATAATAATAGTAATTTAGTCCATATTTTTCCTAAAGTAAGTTACAAAACGTTTCATTTATTATATATTTTTTTTTTCTTGAAACTTAAATAAAATCGAGTAAAATGGTATTAAATTTTCTGTTTGAGATATATAAAAATTAACCTCCTGTAATTAATAATATGATTTATGGTGGTTAAGTAAGGAATTGAATATCTAAAGCTAAGTAAGTGACTGATTACGCAGTACATTTTTTTTAAGAGAAACATTTTCGAAGCTAATATAATGAGGTTAAAATGTTAAAATTTTCGGTTTACTGCATTGTACTGTACTCAGTAAGGACATACAAATTTGTTTTTGAATACTGTTAAATTCGGACAGTCCCTGGGTAGGGTATTCCACAAATACTATAGCGAGAGAATGAATGATGGTGAATAACTTGCGTTGATACTTTAATCTTATATCATATGTGTGTATTGGGCATATATTATTTTCTGTCATGTTAGAAATGTGAACGTCGTCATTCTCTGGGGTCTAGAGGTAATCATGATAGTCGCTGGATCTTAGGACTGAGTGTTCAAGTCCTTGCGGGGGCTGTGCAATTTAAAGGACGATAAAATCATTGGTATGACATCTACCAGGTGGAAAGTAAAGTTGGAAGACATATGTTACAAATTTATGGCACATAAAAGAATCCCTGTCCCTGATAAATGTCTCCAGGGAAACTTTTTCCTCCATTTCTCGCCCACGTAGAAATCAATACCATGCTAAAGTGAGCGTCTTTATTTTATTTAGAACTTCTGCACATATTTATGTACAATAGAAACGAGAAATGACAGATATCCGAATAATAATATTTTTTATCATTTTTTTGATACTGTGAGGAACTGTCGTACAAAATTTAGACATGTTTACTTAGTAAAGCTAATTTTTGTCAAGATTTCTTTGAAAAGTTATATGAAGGAAGACCATTTATAAGAGCACGACTTTCCAGCATTAGTGAAACAGAAAATGTTACCCTTGACAGGAGAGTGTGGAAATGTTGTGGATGAGACCAAGAAACTCCTACTTTTTAGCGGTCAGGGTCGTTTGTCTTGAGCCCTGAGTGACGTCAGTAGACCTTAAGAATTAAAGTAAGAACAGGCGTTTCTACACGGCAAACTACAAACATTGGTCACTTACTCATCTAATACAACTGATGTGTTTTAGCTAGAGTGTACAAATCAGTGTAACGCTTGAACAGTAGGTACTATTCATTTGTACGAGTAATACTGGGTGTTCATTTCAAAGTGTGTCATGACGTCACTGTTGTTGGGTCACCGATTTGAAGCGAGTTTCACTATTCATTTGTACGAGTAATACTGGGTGTTCATTTCAAAGTGTGTCATGACGTCACTGTTGTTGGGTCACCGATTTGAAGCGAGTTTCAGCTTATATGTCAGAGAAGTTGCCTATTATTCAAGGCGTTCTTCAATCTGAACTTGAGAACGTGTACGGTATAACTTGAACGTCGTAGCAACAGATGGCGGTCTGTACGGTCTGTGTGCTACCATAACCTCTTTCGAACTGTGTTTTGCGCCGGCAAGTCGTAAGCAGGGTATTTGTTATCATCGGTTGCGTACGGTAACATTCCACAACACAAATCAAATGCTCCTTGTCCATGTTGACCATCGAAGTTAATGTCAACAAATACGTAAGTAATCGTCTTAATCCTTTCCCCATATCCCGACAGTACGTATTTCCAAACAGTTCACATTCCTGCCACTACCGGCGTTACCGTACGTATCGGTACGTACTCTTCAGAACGAACGCCGTACTTGCTAGGCAACTTCTCTGCCTCATAGGTTATACACCTCTGCGGAAGTGTAGGAAGATTGAATTCTCTAGGCTCATCGGCTAGCCACATGACGGCATACAGCGAGCCATGACACACTTTGAACTGAACACCCAGTATAAAGGTTGCTATCGCTCAATATATACTACGATATGTGTAATTATGTCTAGAACGATAGTTGACACAAATATGGGCACGACGTTTGGATATGCCAACCTAAAGTCTAATTTTTGATCATGTAGTGATGTGGCATGTAAACTGTGGGGATTATCCGACGATCATAGTCGTATGCTCTGTGAATTAGTGTAACCGCAATGGTGAAACGAGACTTCGTCTGTATAATCTCTTTTTGTGGTCAGCGTCTTCAGTTCTCATATTGTCTTTACTTTACAGAGGAGAAGTTTTAATTTTTTCTGAACGATCTTATGTCCTATTGCAAGACCGATATCTGTTTGTTGTGCTAACTTACATAATGATTTTTGACGGACTCTGTATCATAGTCGGATACATCCAGTACTTTATATTCATAAATGAGGACCTCGCCGTCTTCATATGTAGTCATGCATGTAAATATATGTATTATTGTAGATAATAGATACATCCAGTACCTTGTTCTCTGTCAGTTTAGAGTTTTCCTACTCCGGTGTCCTCCACTGACTTGTTTCATGGAAATTAAAGATAAGTGCACGAACTACAATACGATGTGGAACTGGTGTTTTTTAAATTTGTCAGAAAATTCCTCTTTCACTAATTACGTATACCTATCGTCTCTCCGAAACACTTATTCGACCAGAAATACACGTTTTTCTCGGAAAAGCAGGAACTGCGAAAATTATTGTTGAACGTACGTTTGTTAACTGATTAAATTGAAGAAAAGCGATATAATTACAGTCAGGAATCAACGTGCAATCGTAGTAACTGAAAAAAAAAACACGAACAAGAAAGTTTCTCTGTGTAGATCATAAAAGTGCAAAGTGACTTTCCGAACGCTCTCTAGGCCTACAACTTTCTCTCTATAAAGCTCACTACCAGGGAAGTGTGGGCGATTTAAGGGACACTTATTTTTTTAGTGGGTTGTTTTACGACGCTGTATCAACATCTCAGGTTATTTAGCGTCTGAATGAATTGAAGATGATAATGCCGGTGAAATGAGTTCGGGTCCAGCACCGATAGTAACCCACCATTTTCTCATATTGGGCTGAGGAAAAATCCCCGGAAAAAACCTTAACCAGGTAACTATACGCGACCAGGATTCGAACCCGGGCCATCTGGTTTCGCGGTCAGACACACTAACCGTTACTGCACAGGTGTGGACATTTATTAAAGCCAGATCCGATTTCAGCACGGGTTGGTCTTGCATTCTGCTAAGTGTGTTCCTGTATTATTTCTGGGGCTACAAATCCATCTGTAGAATTTTACTAATACAATCCCATCCTCGAAAGAGAGCAGTAAGGACAATAGTCCTTAAGGTATGTATTAACGTTTGAAATGGCGTTTTTATGACTAAAATTTTCTTTGTAATAATGTTAGCTGCAAAATCCTAGTACAGAGCATTGTACGCATAAACTTCAATAACTCAGTGAAAGAAATTTCAAAATTGAGTAATTTTTAGAAAATATATGGCATTTTGAAGAAATAGAATAATTTTTAATTATTATTTTTTTTAAGGAATCAAAAAGTTAAATTGAAGTTTCTGATATATGGTTATGTTAGTCTACTTTCATATGTTGTCTGATAAATATCTTAAAAAGGTTGGTTAAAAAATGTAGATTTTCCTCCAAAACCTTGATACATACCTTAAGGTCGCAATGTAGAAGGACTTCAGTCAACAACACTTGAGAATTAAAGAATCATCATCATCATCATCATCATCATCATCATCATCC